>NC_069500.1:795878642-796178642 GCF_027579735.1 Bombina bombina | reverse complement strand
TTATTTTCTTACTAATTTGATTTGTATATTAAGTTTACTTTGCACAGCTGTATCTGTCTCTGTCCTCTTACATTATGATTTCTGTGCTGAATATATTTCTGTTCCTAGACAAAGGTTAGTCTGCAATGCATATTCCTCAGGGAGGCAAGGGGTTTGCTGTCCATGAAGCTGATCATTAATTGGGCTCCTCTGAGCTATCCCCTAAATTTAAGGAATATATTAAATCTGAATCAAGGTTTCCTCTGCTCAAAGCAATTTTTCCCTCAATCACCTTTTTGTAGTGCCTAGCCTAACTCCTCTAAACTTTGATGGGTCACACATGCTGCAGGGTGTGCAGGGAGAAATAGGAATAGTGCTGTCCAGAAACACAATACATGTTCCTCCCTGCATACCCTGCAGCATGTGTAACTCATAAGTGTCCAGGAAAACATGGCTGAGGTGGCAACCCTAGGCAAACATTGTTCACACTGTTTTTCTGCTGGGGATTTACAGGATCCCACCTGAGTTGTATACTCCCCTGACATCCTTTGTCTACTCCAGAGAACCACCTTTGTGCTTACTTCAGAAGTACACATTTATAGTTCTATTTTCTCCTTGAACCACAAAAAACCAATGCTCACATTCTTAGTTCTGCTTTTTCCAAGGGGCCAGAAAAACTGGTACTGAGGGTCCCGTGTGGTCCATGAGCCACTAGTTAGCCATCCCTGTAATCCCTGTTATTACTCCTTATTTTCTTTGCCCATCTTATGATAATCCACACACTTCATGACAATCCACAGCATTAATTTATTATGTACTTAGCACATTAAAATACTAATTTTCTTTTGGATAAATAAACATTAATATATAAACTTTAATTTCAATTTTTGTTGAAAAATTATATGATACTGCAACATAGATCATGAAAGATTATCACTTTATTAATAAACGTCGCCATCTTGTGGTTGTTTTGTAAAAAATAATTGAAATAATTTTTCACTAAGTTGCAGTTCAATTAATTTATTACAGTAATACATTTTCTACTATATTAACAGTTTTGGAGCAAGGTGGTTCATAAACTTTTATTTAAAAGTAATATTTTTATCTGCTCAAATTATTTTTATTATCATTATTTATTTGAATAATGCCGCAGAATTCTATAGTGTTGGCTACAGAGGAAAGGAGATACAATGAAATATATACACAAATATAACAGGCTAAACAAATCTAGTAAAGGAGGAAGAGGACCCTACTCTGAAGAGCTTACAGTGTGCAGGTTCAGGGTGCAGAGACATAGGGTTTGGGGTAGCTTGTCATAAGGATTGTAGTTGCAGCATTGAGTCATGGCACTTTAAAGGGACATGAAACCCCCAAAAATTCTTTCATGATTCAGATAGAGAATACAATTTTAAACAACTTTCCATTTTACTTCTATTATTTAATTTGCTTCATTCTCTTGTTATTCTTTGCTAAAAGGTTTATCTATGAAAGCTCAGGGGCAGCAGATAATCTAGGGTTTAGCTGCATATATATATACACCAATTGTCATTGGCTCACCCATGTGTTTAGTTAGAAACCAGTAGTGCATTGCTGCTCCTTCAACAAATGATGCCAAGAGAATAAAACAAATTAAATAATAGAAGTACATTAGAAAAATGTTTAAAATTGTATTCTCTATCTGAATCATGAAAGAAATTTTTTGGGTTTCATGTCCCTTTAAGATTTACTTTGGGTAGGATGAAAAACAGAGAAGAGATGGTAAGCCTCTCTAAATAGGTGGGTTTTCAAAATAATTTTCATAATAAGAGTGAAGCAACGTAGGTCAGAGGTTGATCGAAAAGGTATGGAGTATTTGAAAATGAGAGAGCAAATTGAGTGCTTACTTCTATTGAGTCATTAAAAATAGAGCCGTAAGCAACCGAAGTGGCTGACAGCTAAAAGTTATTTACGGATCCATTTTATAACCAGATTTCCATTCAAAAAGATAGCGTGTTGGGCGCAGTCGCTCTTTTTGACTATATGTAAGTTTGGGATGTGGGATTCGACGAAAAGCACACCATAACAAGTGCATTGCCATGGCAACCCAACCTGTCTCTATAAAATAATAGTTTGTGCCTACGCCCTTTACCTGTCATCGCCTCTAGAGAGAAAGACACAGGAGCTATTTGCGCTGGTAGGAGTTTGGCGGGTTGGATAGTTATTTGTGAGTTATAGGAAAGTTGGAGATTTTTTTTTATATATTCTTATTGTAGGCCTCAGATAATATTAGGAATACACACACGACTAGCTGGACAGATAGCTCAGCATGCTAAGGCACTGTGGCTGAGCTCTGTAGCAACCCAAGGGTTGCATGTTTCCTCCTTCCGAGGTCGATAAAATGAGCAGAGCCTTGAGACCCTTATGGTTGATTAGCCGCGCTTTTCAAGTACCCAATACATACAAACATCCATACATTAGTTAAATAACAGACAGTTTCACAAACACACATATACAAACACATTTATTTTTTGTACAAACACAAGTCACATTCACATTTTTTTGTCTTTCATTTCATTAACCTTGTATCCCCATCTGCCTTTTGTTTGCCTTTAATTTTAACCCCCTATCCCACTTCCCATCTTCCCTTTAGCTACCCTTCCCTTAACTATTACGTTTTCTTTTTCTCACTTATTTATTTCTACATTTAGCCCATCCTTTTTTTGATTGACATCACTTTTTATTTCTCTCAAAGTTTTTTCCAATCTTCTTTTTTGGCTTCTTTGTTTAATTTTTCCTTTTCTCTTTTTTAATTGCAATATTTAGCCCATCCCTTTTTCATTTCCATCCCTTTTTAATCCCCCCCCCCCCCCACACACACACACACCTTTTTTTCTTTTCAGTTTTGCAGGGATCTAGGTTAGTGTTAGTTAGGGTCTAGATAGGTTGGTTAGTTAGTTAGTTAGTTAGTTAGTTAGTTAGTTAGTTAGTTAGTTAGTTAGTTAGTTAGTTAGTTTTGGGGATAGTTTAGTTATATTTTAGGTAGGTGAATTAGTGTAGGTAGGTAAGCTAGGGACTTTAGTGGTAGGTTAGAGTTAGGGAGGCTAAAGGGATGGATAGGCCTAGTTGAGTGGATAGGGGGAGGGGGTTGGGGAGGGGAGTGGAGAGGGGGAGGGGGGACTGAGGGAGTAGGATGGGTAGGTTTAGGGGCCAAGGTTTGAATGGAGGATTTGTCCTACCTCAAACCCTAGAGAGGAGGGAAGGAGTGAGGGTGGAAGAATGGAGATGGTAGGAGATAGGAGAAGTCAGCCTCAGCTAGGCACATCTAGAAGAGGGAGAGTGGGCCAGACTGTGGCAAGTATGGGCGGGGCTGCTATTAGCCTGTCACAGCCTGCAGGGATAGAGGAGGGAGAGAGGGCTGGTCCCTACTTACAGGAGGGAGAGCCTGTGTCTGCTCAACCTTCAGATGTGAAGGGCAGGCTAAGGGAGGAGAGGTACTCCAAGGAGGAGAAGGAGGTTCTTGTTGAAGCCTATTTGGAGAGGGCACCCCAACTAGAGAATCCTAATCTGAGGCCAAGTGTACGCAACAAACTGTGTGAGGAGATAAGAGTGGCAGTCAACTAGGCCTAAATAGGTCAGCTGCAAGCATAAAACATTGCTACCACGACTGCCAGAGGGAAACTAAATCCAAAATGACGCAATAGGCAGAATATGCCCGTGGGACAGGTGGTGGCCCAAGTAGGCCCCTTCATTACAAGCCATGGGAGGAGATGCTGTGCAATGTTGGAGAAGCTGTCCTAGGCTGTAAGGGGCAATGGACACATCAGAGCCACCTCAAGAGGACCATGAAGGTGAATATTCAATATCATATATAATAAAAAAAATATTTATGTAAATCTATTAATTAGATCATAAATATCTACTGTATATGCTTAGAGCTAGAAATGTCAATTTACATTGTTTAAGTGGATATGTTCAGCAAGCTCTCAGCAAGAGTATTGTCCAACTGCTCAGACAAGCAAGGATACTGATTTAAAATAATTCAAATTATATCATATTTATCTTCCAAATGTGATTTAAAAAATGTCCCTTTGAGACACAATCTATAAGCATTAAACACTCATGGTTATATCTGTTTTGATTTCATCCCAAACGCACACAGATATATATATATATATATATATATATATATATATATATATATATATATATGGGGGTGGTGGGTTTTACTGTTGGGGGGGTGTTTGTATTTTTTTACAGGTAAAAGAGCAATGCCCCACAAAAGGCCCTTTTAAGGGCCATTGGTAGTTTATTGTAGGCTAGGTTTTTTTTATTTTGGGGGGCCTTTTTTATTTTGATACGGCTATTAGATTAGGTGTTATTCTTTTTTATTTTTGAAAATGTGTTTCTTATTTTTTGTAATTTAGTGTTTTTTTTATGTAATTTAGTAATTTTTATTTTTTGTCATTTTAGTGGGGGGTTTTTTTGTAATGTTAGGTGTTAGTGTAAGACAGGTTAGATTTTATTTCACAAGTAAGTTTGTATTTATTTTAACTAGGTAGTTAGTAAATAGTTAATAACTATTTACTAACTATTCTACCTTGTTAAAATAAAACAAACTTACCTGTGAAATAAAAATAAAACCTAAGCTATTAGTTATAATGTAGCTAGCTTAGGTTTTATTTTACAGGTAAGTTTGTATTTAGTTTTAAATAGTTATTATTTAGTTAATACACTGGCAGTAATTACAGGATGACCCAGATCTTAAAGATCCCATTACAGATAAACCGATGATCACTAATAGGAGGTAATTGAATCTGAAAGACCTTCTAACAAACAGTAATTTCTCTAAATCACAACCAGTCCTAGAACATGGCTGAGAGAAACCAAGTTTGTTTTTTTTAAATGTGTGCAAAGATATGGCTCCTAAAAGTTTTTCATTCACCCCAAAGCAAATAAGAGGTATGAGATAACAGACTTCCTGAACTGTAGATCTGATAAGGTAGTCTATGTAGTCATGTGCTAATGTCCCCTTATCTATGTAGGGGAAACATCAAGAGAACTGGGAACGAGAGTCCTGGAACATATAGGAGACATACAATGGAATCCAAATGTGCCCATTGCACAACACATGAATAGCATAAACAATGATCACAAATATGATATTCAATTTTTTGCCATGGAACGTCTCAAACTTAAAGGGACAATAAACACCACTAATATCTCTATTTATTCTCAAAATATATAACTAATGAACCATTATACAAATACCCCCAATATTCAATAACTTTATCATCCATAGTTATCGTTATGATATAAATTTTGTTGTCCAAAATGGCCCCTAACCTCCTCCTCCCTGTACCTTCTTCATCCCTGTGCATATTTTTTTTTCCATACCTCTGCTCGTTCACGATGCTTTCAAATGTTTCATCATGCAGTGAAGATGACATATCAGCATTACTGGCACTGCAATGGGCATGCGAACCGCAATTATGTTCCCTACCTTCCTTACCGGATGTGCCTAATTTTATGAGGAAAAAATAGATACCTTGTTTACTTCTCTGCGCCGGCCGTAAATGAAAGCACAAAGAAGTAGTTATCCGATGGTTCTGGATTATTTGTTCCCACTGGACATGCGCAATTTAGACAGGTGACGTGTGATACAATGTGATGAGCGCTAGAGTTCACGAACAGAACGAAAAACAGATTTGCGAGTCAAATACTACAGGGGCATGTAGAATAACGACTAGCAAGAACTATCGTTAGGGGCTGAGTTTGGGGGCCATTTTTAATGGTCTGGATGCACTGTATTAAATGACTGTGAGACAGAATGCTATCTGAAGAGGAATATTAATACCTTGCAGACTACTGAGCAGGATCAGAACTATTGAATAAAGTAAATTTAGAAGCAGAGTTTACTGTCCCTTTAAGGGAAGAAAAGGCAATATCAACAACATTCTCCTGCAGAAAGAATGTAGATGGAAACATGAGCTGCAGTCTGCCTACCATATAACTGTCAATAATAGTGGCTATATATACATAAGGACAAGCGTTGCTCTCTTAAAATAACTATGATCGCCAGTGCGGCTAAACACATATGCATAAAGCGGTTACCAAGGCAACTTGAAGCTATATAGAGAGAAGTGTAAGGCTATGCTGGCCCTATACACTGACGAAGTCAAGCACAGTGACGAAACGCGTTGGTGGGGAGGCAGAGGGTGGTTGTTTGTGAATGTAGCGGTTGGCAATACCGCTTAGTGTGACACAGTTTGATACTTTTTGATCTGTTTTTTTCGATACATAGTGTACATCTTAAACTATTAGTACAGAGCAATACTGTCTAAACAATGAGTTGCTGATATGCATGAGTGATACGCTGACTGATTATACCATATCCTATATTAGAGTGTTTGATTGTTTAGGAGATGACACATTGAGACCTATATTAAAGGTCTTGCGGACCTGATTCGACAGTGCGGATCAGGTCCGCAAGACCTCCCTGAATGCGGAGAGCAATACGCTCTCCGTA
This sequence comes from Bombina bombina, assembly GCF_027579735.1. Classification (NCBI taxonomy): domain Eukaryota; kingdom Metazoa; phylum Chordata; class Amphibia; order Anura; family Bombinatoridae; genus Bombina; species Bombina bombina. The sequence goes on along the minus strand of NC_069500.1, from coordinate 796,172,158 downwards.
TTCAGCATTGCCCCAGCAGCTCACAAGAGCTGCTGTTGCAAAGCCACCCCCTGCAGGGAGGTGTCAATCAACCCGATCGTACTCGATCTGGTTGAATTGTTGCGATTCCTGTCCGCCTACTCAGAGCAGGAGGACAGGGTTATGGAGCAGACTGATATAACACGGGCCCTCAAGCTCTATTCGGAGCTTGATAAATGGGTCTCTGTGAATCTATGTGATCTATGTATGCTTGATCAAGAGATTTATTTGGGTATAGAGTTAGAAATCGGCTGACTGTGTTCAATCACAGCAGTACGCAGGCAGGAGGATGCCTTTGAGCTCATAGATTGTCTGAACCTTGGATGAATGTCTGATGTTCTCTCTCTTCCCTATTACATTCACCTTTCCATATAAACTATTCCCTCTGGCTTTGTGGCCCTGTGTTTTTAAATTTAGTGTTGGGATTTATACTGCACAAAGAAGTGGAAATCCCACTTTCTAATATTCCCAATGATAGATTCGGTAGGTCTGTATATATGTTCAATAAAGTGTTAGATTTTATCCATACAGTATTCCTATTAAGATAATACTTCCAAATTTGTGACGTTATTATTTCATATTTGTCACTCATTTTATTTTTATAATATTCCCAAATATTGCAAATGTATAATCTGCTTGGGCAGACCTAATATAACATACATTTTATAAATATTATTAATATGCCACATAATACTTTAATATGTCATATGAGATGTTCACATTGAAAATTACATAAATGAATGATACCAATTATGTAATAATAAAAGTAATCATTATAAAAAAGGTTTTTTTTTTACATTATTATTGTATTTTAATTTATATCTGGTAACAATGGCTTTCCAATGTGCAATCTCAGGGGATGTATGTAGTGATAATCTATGCACTTTTGTTATTTTAATAATAGTTTTGATTAATCCATTTAAAATGAAACATTTACATCATAATGTTGTTTCAAGGGACATAAAATCCATATATTTTCTTTCACGATTCAGATAAAGCATAAACTTTTAACCACATTTTTAATTAAATTCTACTCTTAAATATATTTTTTTCTTTTAATCCTTTGTTGAAAAGCATGAAAAGCATGAAAGTAAGTTCAGGAGTGTGCATGTGTCGGTAACACTATATGGCAGCAGCTTTGCAATAATGTAATGCATTTTCAAAATGACCTATCTACATATCTCTTCAACTAAGAATAGCAAGAGAATAAAGCAAATTTGATAATAGCAATTAATTGTAAACTTTAAATACAATAAAACATTTTTTTATCTCAAGCATCAACAAAATATTTGGGGTTTCCTGTCCCTTTCTGCAGACCCCAAAACATGGTTCTCTTGTTAGGTGACATATGCAACTTTGAAAGTGTGTATGCAAAATCAGCTGAAAGATAAATGCAGAGCTTAGTACATAGCTTAAAATAAAGAAACATTTCTCATAACTTTAAGAAAAATGTACACAGTGATATATTTCTTCATTTGGAAATATTGATCAAATACAACCACCTTCACAAACGGGTCAAGGGCCCCCATATATCAGGCACACACACTGGACTAGTTTCAATTGATTATTTTATTTATATTATTTATATAGGTCACAAATCAAAGATTCAGTTTTCTGACATTTATCAATGTAAGCAAATAATATGTTTAGATATAATTATATTTTCCAATGTATTGATATATGTAATATATATATGCTGCCCTAGGCATAAGTCTAGTTTGAAATATGTAGATAAATACTTTCATATATTTTTATTTGTACATACATATTGATATTTCAATAAGAACAAAAGTGCAAATATTCCTATACATGGAACAACAATACAGGGTCGGCTCCAAGGGGGGGCATTGGGGGGCAATGCCCACCCAAATGGAATGCTGTGCCCCCCTCAAAAAATATTGACATGATCATACCCTTTAAAAATAATAAATAAAATAATGAATTGTTATGTAATGTTGTATGCTTGGGGCGGAGTTAGCTTCCAAAATGTGAGGTCGCATCACGCATCTGCAATGGAGCTCTGTGTCTTAATCTCTTATTTGGAATTGGAAGTTAATTAGAGACTTTTTGGACTTGTCTTTAACCCTATGAATTGTACCTAACTATCGTGAGTTACTCATTTTCTTAAACATATGACCATGATCACAGAGCACTTTTGAGGCATCAATAGAAGCTGGTAGCCATTTATAGACTTATATTTATATGATACAATCATATTCTTATAGGTTCACAGTACATAGGTTGTATTAAGTAGCCTGATATCCGTTAGTTATTGCGAAACAGGTATAGCTAAATCTAATCTACAGTACCTGAAAACCTAGTATCCTCACTGCTATTGCAAACAAATGGGTTAATTGCATTAGGGGGAGGTGCATGGCTGTTTAGGGGACATGATTGAGATTTGAGAATGAGTTTAAGGGTTTTGGATCATGATTAAGGGGTGAATTGTTTTTAAGGGGGGTCTCAAGTTTAATGGCTCTGTTTTAGTGCACTACATATGATTTACCTAGTGATTTAGCTCATATTCTCCAAATGTTAATAGTGGGGGATTAGCCAGCCAGAAGCTACACTTTCCTGCAGAATATGTAGGTCTGCTCTTATTTTGACTCTCATACATGCTTTGTAAATGCGTGCCCCTCGTGAAAAAAAATACCCCCCCATTTCATTCCTTCAGGAACCGACCCTGCAACAATATATATTGTATATACCAATGTTTGTCTACATTGAAACACTGCATTGTTTGCAAGATTTACAATATCAATGGCAACCAGGCCTCAAAAAGCTCCTTTTTTTTCTCTTTTACATCTAGTTGAGCTGGGTGTAATTTTTGTTAATGTATCGACAGTTTATGAAAGTGTATTAACGGTTTGCTCTTTCATTGGAAACCTGGTATAATTTATCGCTTAACAGCTTCTAACACTTTCTATGGGATGCGGAAAAAAAATTTGGGAGCCGCACCTATTGAGGTATAATGCTCCATCGGAAGCAGTCGATAAACAAAATTGCTTCCAACAGCATATTTATCGGCTTGAGACAAAACCAAATTACAGTTCAGAGGAAGCGAGCCCTTACTTACGCCTAGATTTAGAGTTCTGCGGCCAAAGGGGTGCGTTAGCTACGTGTGCTTTTTTCTGGCCGCACCTTTTAAATACCGCTGGTATTGAGAGTTCACAGAATGGCTGCGTTAGGCTCCAAAAAAGGAGCGTATAGCATATTTAACGCAACTTCAACTCTCGATACCAGCGGTGCTTACGTACGCGGCCAGCTTCAAAAACGTGCTCGTGCACGATTCCCCCATAGAAAACAATGGGGCTGTTTGAGCTGAAAAAAAACCTAACACCTGCAAAAAAGCCGCGTTCAGCTCCTAACGCAGCCCCATTGTTTGCTATGGGGAAACACTTCCTACGTCTGCACCTAACACTCTAACATGTACCCCGAGTCTAAACACCCCTAACCTTACACTTATTAACCCCTATTCTGCCGCCCCCACTATTGCTGACCCCTGCATATTATAATTAACACCTAATCTGCCGCTCCGTAAACCGCCGCTACTTACATTATCCCTATGTACCCCTAATCTGCTGTCCCTAACACTGCCGACCCCTATATTATATTTATTAACCCCTAATCTGCCCCCCACAACGTCGCCTCCATCTGCCTACACTTATTAACCCCTAATCTGCAGAGCGGACCGCACCGCTATTATAATAAAGTTATTAACCCCTAATCCGCCTCACTAACCCTATAATAAATAGTATTAACCCCTAATCTGCCCTCCCTAACATCGCCGACACCTAACTTCAAACATTAACCCCTAATCTGCTGGAGCTCACCGCTATTCTAATAAATGTATTAACCCCTAAAGCTAAGTCTAACCCTAACACTAACACCCCCCTAAGTTAAATATAATTTAAATCTAACGAAATAAATTAACTCTTATTAAATAAATTATTCCTATTTAAAGCTAAATACTTACCTGTAAAATAAATCCTAATATAGCTACAATATAAATTATAATTATATTATAGCTATTTTAGGATTTATATTTATTTTACAGGTAACTTTGTATTTATTTTAACCAGGTACAATAGCTATTAAATAGTTAAGAACTATTTAATAGCTAAAATAGTTAAAATAATTACAAAATTACCTGTAAAATAAATCCTAACCTAAGTTACAATTAAACCTAACACTACACTATCAATAAATTAATTAAATAAAATACCTACAATTACCTACAATTAAACCTAACACTACACTATCAATACATTAATTAAATACAATATCTACAAATAAATACAATGAAATAAACTAACTAAAGTACAAAAAATAAAAAAGAACTAAATTACAAAAAATAAAAAAATATTTACAAACATCAGAAAAATATTACAACAATTTTAAACTAATTACACCTACTCTAAGCCCCCTAATAAAATAACAAAGACCCCCAAAATAAAAAAATGCCCTACCCTATTCTAAATTACAAAAGTTCAAAGCTCTTTTACCTTACCAGCCCTGAACAGGGCCCTTTGCGGGGCATGACCCAAAGAATTCAGCTCTTTTGCCTGTAAAAAAAACACATACAATACCCCCCCAACATTACAACCCACCACCCACATACCCCTAATCTAACCCAAACCCCCCTTAAATAAACCTAACACTAAGCCCCTGAAGATCTTCTTACCTTATCTTCACCATACCAGGTTCACCGATCGATCCAGAAGAGCTCCTCCGATGTCTTGATCCAAGCCCAAGTGGGGGGCTGAAGATGTCCATGATCCGGCTGAAGTCTTCATCCAAGCGGGAGCTGAAGAGGTCCATGATCCGGCTGAAGTCTTCATCCAAGCGGGAGCTGAAGAGGTCCATGATCCGGCTGAAGTCTTCTATCAACGGCATCTTCAATCTTCTTTCTTCCGGATCCATGTTCATCCCGCCAACGCGGAACATCCATCTTCACCGACGACTTCCCGACGAATGACGGTTCCTTTAAGGGACGTCATCCAAGATGGCGTTCCTCGAATTCCGATTGGCTGATAGGATTCTATCAGCCAATCGGAATTAAGGTAGGAAAATTCTGATTGGCTGATGGAATCAGCCAATCAGAATCAAGTTCAATCCGATTGGCTGATTCAATCAGCCAATCAGATTGAGCTCGCATTCTATTGGCTGTTCCGATCAGCCAATAGAATGCGAGCTCAATCTGATTGGCTGATCGGATCAGCCAATCGGATTGAACTTGATTCTGATTGGCTGATTCCATCAGCCAATCAGAATTTTCCTACCTTAATTCCGATTGGCTGATAGAATCCTATCAGCCAATCGGAATTCGAGGGACGCCATCTTGGATGACGTCCCTTAAAGGAACCGTCATTCGTCGGGAAGTCGTCGGTGAAGATGGATGTTCCGCGTCGGCGGGATGAACATGGATCCGGAAGAAAGAAGATTGAAGATGCCGTTGATAGAAGACTTCAGCCGGATCATGGACCTCTTCAGCTCCCGCTTGGATGAAGACTTCAGCCGGATCATGGACCTCTTCAGCTCCCGCTTGGATGAAGACTTCAGCCAGATCATGGACATCTTCAGCCCCCCGCTTGGGCTTGGATCAAGACATCAGAGGAGCTCTTCTGGATCGATCGGTGAACCTGGTATGGTGAAGATAAGGTAGGAAGATCTTCAGGGGATTAGTGTTAGGTTTATTTAAGGGGGGTTTGGGTTAGATTAGGGGTATGTGGGTGGTGGGTTGTAATGTTGGGGGGGGGGTATTGTATGTGTTTTTTTTACAGGCAAAAGAGCTGAATTCTTTGGGGCATGCCCCGCAAAGGGCCCTGTTCAGGGCTGGTAAGGTAAAAGAGCTTTGAACTTTTGTAATTTAGAATAGGGTAGGGCATTTTTTTTATTTTGGGTGTCTTTGTTATTTTATTAGGGGGCTTAGAGTAGGTGTAATTAGTTTAAAATTGTTGTAATATTTTTCTGATGTTTGTAAATATATTTTTATTTTTTGTAACTTAGTTCTTTTTTATTTTTTGTACTTTAGTTAGTTTATTTCATTGTATTTATTTGTAGATATTGTATTTAATTAATGTATTGATAGTGTAGTGTTAGGTTTAATTGTAGGTAATTGTAGGTATTTTATTTAATTAATTTATTGATAGTGTAGTGTTAGGTTTAATTGTAACTTAGGTTAGGATTTATTTTACAGGTAATTTTGTAATTATTTTAACTATTTTAGCTATTAAATAGTTCTTAACTATTTAATAGCTATTGTACCTGGTTAAAATAAATACAAAGTTACCTGTAAAATAAATATAAATCCTAAAATAGCTATAATATAATTATAATTTATATTGTAGCTATATTAGGATTTATTTTACAGGTAAGTATTTAGCTTTAAATAGGAATAATTTATTTAATAAGAGTTAATTTATTTCGTTAGATTTAAATTATATTTAACTTAGGGGGGTGTTAGTGTTAGGGTTAGACTTAGCTTTAGGGGTTAATACATTTATTAGAATAGCGGTGAGCTCCAGTCGGCAGATTAGGGGTTAATGTTTGAAGTTAGGTGTCGGCGATGTTAGGGAGGGCAGATTAGGGATTAATACTATTTATTATAGGGTTAGTGAGGCGGATTAGGGGTTAATAACTTTATTATAATAGCGGTGCGGTCCGCTCGGCAGATTAGGGGTTAATAAGTGTAGGCAGGTGGAGGCGACGTTGAGGGGGGCAGATTAGGGGCTAATAAATATAATATAGGGGTCGGCGGTGTTAGGAGCAGCAGATTAGGGGTACATAAGGATAACGTAGGTGGCGGTCGGCAGATTAGGGGTTAATTATTGTAGGTAGCTGGCGGCGACGTTGTGGGGGGCAGTTTAGGGGTTAATAAATATAATATAGGGGTCGGCGGTGTTAGGGGCAGCAGATTAGGGGTACATAAGGATAACGTAGGTGGCGGTCGGCAGATTAGGGGTTAAAAAAATTTAATCGAGTGGCGGCGATGTGGGGGGACCTCGGTTTAGGGGTACATAGGTAGTTTATGGGTGTTAGTGTACTTTAGAGCACAGTAGTTAAGAGCTTTATAAACCGGCGTTAGCCCAGAAAGCTCTTAACTACTGACTTTTTTCTGCGGCTGGAGTTTTGTCGTTAGATTTCTAACGCTCACTTCAGTCACGACTCTAAATACCGGAGTTAGAAAGATCCCATTGAAAAGATAGGATACGCAATTGACGTAAGGGGATCTGCAGTATGGAAAAGTCGCGGCTGGAAAGTGAGCGTTAGACCCTTTCCTGACTGACTCCAAATACCGGCGGTAGCCTAAAACCAGCGTTAGGAGCCTCTAACGCTGGTTTTGACAGCTACCGCCAAACTCTAAATCTAGGCCTTAGAAACTCCCAGGTTAGCACTGTTGATGAGGTTTGGCTGGAACACACAGTGAAAGGGGCTGGGAAAACAAGTAGAGCAGACCCCCCCCCCCCTCCCCCACTCTCCTCCATATGAAAAGACAGATAATACAAACAGGAGCCCGCAGGAATCTGATGTCTAACTTAGTTCTCTAGTTTTTGTTTAACAATCACTTTCATCTGAATTCTGCCAGCTACAATAAATTATCTAATTTTATTAAATGCTTTGAAACTAAAAAACATTTATTCACACAAAAATGTTTAATTCTGTGAATGAAACTGTGTCATGACTTTTTTCACTTCCTGTAATGTATCAGACATTAGTTAAAGGATCACTAAATACAGTAGATTTGCATAATAACAAATGCATGATAAAAAGACAATGCAACATCACTTAGAGGGAGATTTAATAAACAGCGGATGCTGCTTTCTCAGCCCATAGTTTCCAGCTCGCCGGGAAACATAAGTTAAGAAGCAGCGTTCATAAGATCGCTGCTCCTTAACTTGTCCGCCACATTTTAGGTGGTGGACTGCAATCATCCTGATCAGATATGATTGGCACCCCCTGATTGGCCATGAATGTGCAGGGGTCGGCATTGCACAAGCATTTCACCAGTGCATGCTGTCGGCATTTAGAGATGTCGGACTACAGCGAATCATGTCCGCCCGAAACTAAGTAAATCTACCCCTATGGGGTCGATTTATAAAGCAGCGAATGCTGCTTCTGACCCACTCCCCTTCAGGTCCGCCTGTAGCGGAAGTTAAGAAGCAGCGGTCATAAGACCACTCCTCCTTAACTCATCTGCCACCTCTGAGGCGTCAGACAGCAATCAGCCCGTTCGGATATGATTGGGTTGATTGACACCCCCTGCTAGCGGACGATTAGCCGCAAATGTGCAGGGGGCAGCATTGCACAAGCATTTCACTAGAAATGCTTGTGCAATGATAAATGCTGACAGCGTATGCTGTCGGCATTTATCGATGTGCGGCGAACATGATCCTTTACAGTGGATAATGTCCGCCCACACATTAGTAAATCGGCCCCTATGTCTTAACTTCAAATGAGCAGTAGATTATTTTCTCACAAATTTCAAAGTTATGTCTATTTTCCACTCCTGTTTTATGTGACAGTCATCAGCCAATCACAAATGCATACACGTATAGTCTGTGAATTCTTGCACATGCTCAGTAGGAGCTGGTGACTCAAAACATGTAAATATGAAAAGATTGTGAGCATTTTGTTAATTAAAAGTTGTTTAAATCTGCTGCTCTATCTGAAACATGAAAGTTTAATTTTGACTTGAGGGTCCCTTTAACACTTTCCCAGAGTGGCTGGAGTGGGAGCTCAGGAATCATAATCATGACCCTCCAACATGCTACACAATGATTCATTAAATAGTGCTGAAGCTTATTTGTCTCTAATAAGCAACAGCTTTTCATATAGTCACTGGAGGGGACAATACTCATTTTGCCAACAAAAAACGGATACACAGGCACCCTTTAAAGGGATTTTTACCTGTTTATTTCCTTTATTATACGTTTTTGCATGAATGACAAGAGGCATATGTGTGCCTACCAATCACCTGCTAGCAGCACCCAGTAGCACATGGCCTCGGTGCCTACCTAGGTATGATTTTCAACAAAGGATACCAAGAAAAAAAAACGCAATAGAATTAAAATTGCATATTTGATCCATGAAAGTTTAATTTTGCCTTTCATGTCCCTTTTTAAACGGACAGAATCACTTTAGCTAAGTAAACTACTGTTCCATTAGAATGCAACACTTCATTCAAGGACATATTTATAAGACTTGTTCCATATTGGCTAAGAGGTAACCTCTTGATTGACAGTCCCCCTCTGCTTCATTGTCTGTGGTTAGAGCAGGTGAGTTACCATTAAGACTATGATGTCACAGAGAAGCTTTTGCTCACAAACAGGCATCAGCTCTTGAGTCAGTGATCACATCACACTTGCTCTGACAATGGATAGGATGTTAGTAGCTTATCATAGAAGAGCTTTTCAGCAGGCTGTTTTTTTTTTTTTCTTCAGACCAGCAGTTTGTGTAACAGATGCTATAACTTTATAGTGTGACTCTTTATCAGAGATGGACTCTTAGAATACTTTACTGGATAAGATTCAGGATCGTCCGTAGATGATTAAAGTTGCCAATGCTTTCTTTTGTGATGCTGTTGTGGAAATTATCGTCATCAATACAAAAATGCAGCTTGGCCGTTTAACTAGAAGAGTCTGGTGGTTAAAAAGCTTGGTCGTCGGATATGGTTTGTAAAGGCAGATTTAGCCTCCTCCTTTTGAGGGGAAGATTTTATTTAAACCCGGACTGTACGCATGTATTTCTACACCTTTTTTTTTTTTTTTTGTCTGATTGACCTATTGACACTCTTCTTCAAGGTAGGAATCTTTTGTCTAGGAAGATTTATCATAAGGCCTGGAAATGTTTTCTTTCCTGGTATCACAGTAAGAGTTTCCTTGGAAAACTTAAATATGTTAAAGGGTTCAGAGTAGCTAATATAGCAGTAGTAGATGACTGGGTAATACTTGTATAGTAACTGAGTTATGTTGCTGGGTCAGGGTATACAATACAGTTGTATACAGTTTTAGAAAATGACTGGATAATCACAATAATACTTGTCTGGTAACTAAGTTTTGTTGCAGGGTCAGAGTACACAATACAGTTGTAGCAGATCACTGGGTAATCCCATTAATACTTGTCTGAGTTATGTTGCAGGATTACGGTATAGAATTTACTTGTAGCAAATGGCTGGATGATCACAATAATGGTTCTTTGGGAACTGAGATATGTTGCAGGGTTTAGAATAAAAAAACCGGGGCATCAAACAGGTAGGCATAACACAGGCGCTGTTTACCTATAGACAGGTGTTGAATCTGTTATCTCCTCCTTGGAACTTTTTTGGCCCTACGAGTGTTATAAACAACATCCTTTATACTTATACTTGGTTTTGATACTCAACTTCTGTCTGGAAGATAATGTCTTTTACATAATCTGGATGTGGTAAGGGCTTTAAAATTGTCTTTAGGGGCCACTTTTTTTTAACAAACTTCTTTCTTAATTGTCCCTTTTTAATGAATCTCATAAGGGTCAGAAAGCGTCAGTTATTACACTTGCTTCTTGGCTAAAGTAAATAATTAGTAAGACTGGTAGCGAGATCTGTTTCTACTTCTAGGGCCTTTAGGAATTAAGTATCTGTGGAACAAATCTGCAAGACATCTATTTGGTTCTTACATTATTTTACTACATTTTATCACTTTTTATGTTTTTTGTTTCTTATGTTCTTAGCAGTAAAGTTCTCCAGGCATCAGTATCTGGACAATAGTTTCCGTGTCTTAAGTTCATCTTCCACCCTTACACGGTTACCTCTGTGGACTCCACAGCTTGAGTATTAGATCACAGATGTGATGTTTGGTGAACTCTCAACACTTTATGAAAGAAAACAAATATGTATACTTACCTGATAAGTTAATTTATTTCATGGTGATGAGAGTCCATGAGACCCGCCCATTTTTATGCTCACTTAGCGTCACTTCATTTACCCTACCTTGATCTTTCCTGTTTTTCTGTTCCTCTCCTTCCTTGGCCATATGTTTGACAGAGGTAATCAGTGAAATGGATGGGATTAAAAACTCTTGGTATGTTTAGTATTTTTCGCCTCCTCCTAGTGAACTGGAGTATAATTCCACATGTGATTTCTCATGGACACTCACCACCATGAAATAAATTAATTTATCAGGTAAGCATAATTTTGTAAAATTTTTATTAAGCTCCTCTTTTATACAGATTTTATTAGTACTTTTAAAACATTTTTTATATTGGTGTGAATCTGTAATGATCCTGAGAGCTTACTAATTATGTAGACAATTTCCTTAAAGGGACACTTAACACCTGATAATAATCATTAAAAATAATGTTTTCTTATGAATTAAAATCAAGTAATCACTGCTGTCTGCTTTATTTGTTCAGCTTACCCCAAAGTGTTGAAAAAAAATTGCTTTGAAGATGAATGCTAATAAGGTGCTTGATTCTCCCATGTAAGGTGCCATATTGTAACGTACGTTACACTGGGGCACAGCAGTCATGTGACTCAATGCAGAGTCACATGGCACGCACTTCATATCTCCCTATAATGTATGCATATAGGAAGCACAGCAGTAGCACTCACTATTATGCAGACAGAGCTTGTGCTGCAGTTTATGTTACGAATTTGTTACTGAAATAAAACATTTTAGTATTATGCTTTTCTATGTAAAAAAGCTTACTTTTCAAACGTTACCACTCTGACATTCCTAAGGCGTGTGAATGCACGGCACCCGGCAGGGTTATAAATGTAAATCTGACAAGCTCCAGTCTGGAGAGGGAGGGGGAGAGAGGAAGGGGGAGAGAGACTCCAGTCCGTGGGAGAAAATAGACTGAATAACTCCTGCTGCAAATACTTTTTCCTGGAGATTTGTTCAATACAATATTTAGACATGTGCACGGCTAAAAAATTCGGTTCGTTTTCGGTTCGGATCGATTCGGACTTTTCGAATTTCGGTTCGGGTCGAATCGGATTCGGCAAAATTTGAATAAATTTGTTTCGGATTTATTCGGATCCGAATAAATTCGTTTGGGATTTATTCGGATTCGGCTGAATTCGGTTCTATTCGGTTCCAAAATTCGGTATGTTTTAGTACACTAAGTCACTAACACCCATAAACTACCTATGAACCACTAAACCGAGGCCCCCCGACATCGCAAACCCTATAATAACATTATTTAACCCCTAATCTGCCGATCAGATATCGCCGCAACCTACATTATAACTATTAACCCCTAATCTGCTGTCCCTAACATCGCCGACCCCTACATTATAGTTATTAACCCCTAATCTGCCCCCCCCCCCCCAACGTCGCCGCAATCTAACTACAAGTATTAACCCCTAATCTGCCGACCCGATATCGCCGCCGCCTACATTATAGCTATTAACCCCTAATCTGCTGTCCCTAACACCGCCGACCCCTACATTATAGTTATTAACCCCTAATCTGCCCCCCCCCAACGTCGCTGCAATCTAACTACAAGTATTAAACCCTAATCTGCCGACCCGATCTCGCTGCCGCCTACATTATAGCTATTAACCCTTAATCTGCTGTCCCTAACACCGCCGACCCCTACATTATAGCTATTAACCCCTAATCTGCCCCCCCACGTCGCTGCAATCTAACTACAAGTATTAACCCCTAATCTGCCGACCCGATATCGCCGCTGCCTACATTATAGCTATTAACCAGTAATCTGCTTTCCCTAACACCGCCGACCCCTACATTATAGTTATTAACCCCTAATCTGCCCCCCCAACGTCGCCGCAATCTAGCTACAAGTATTAACCCCTAATCTGCCGACCCGATATCGCCGCCACCTACATTATAGCTATTAACCCCTAATCTGCTGTCCCTAACACCGCCGACCCCTGCATTATAGTTATTAACCCCTAATCTGCCCCCCCAACGTCGCCGCAATCTAACTACAAGTATTAACCCCTAATCTGCCGACCCGATATCGCCGCCGCCTACATTATAGCTATTAACCCCTAATCTGCTGTCCCTAACACCGCCGACCCCTACATTATAGTTATTAACCCCTAATCTGCCCCCCCAACGTCGCCGCAATCTAACTACAAGTATTAACCCCTAATCTGCCGACCGCAAATCGCCGCCACTATAATAAACGTATTAACCCCTAAACCGCCGCACTCCCGCCTTGCAAACACTATAATACATTTTATTAACCCCTAAGCTGCCCTCCCTAACATCGCCGCCACCTACCTACAATTATTAACCCCTAATCTCCTGCCCACAACGTCGCCGCTACTATAATAAGGTTATTAACCCCTAAACCTAAGTCTAACCCTAACACTAACACCCCCTAACTTAAATATAATTTAAATAAAACGAAATAAATTTACTATAGTTAAATAAATGAATCCTATTTAAAACTAAAGACTTACCTGTAAAATAAACCCTAAGATAGCTGCAATATAACTAATAGTTACATTGTAGCTATTTTAGGATTTATATTTATTTTACAGGCAACTTTGTATTTATTTTAACTAGGTACAATAGTTATTAAATAGTTAATAACTATTTAATAACTACCTAGCTAAAATAAATACAAATTTACCTGTAAAATAAATCCTAACCTAAGTTACAATTACACCTAACACTACACTATAATTAAATAAATGAATCCTATTTAAAACTAAATACTTACCTGTAAAATAAACCCTAATATAGCTGCAATATAACTAATAGTTACATTGTAGCTATTTTAGCATTTATATTTATTTTACAGGCAACTTTGTATTTATTTTAACTAGGTACAATAGCTATTAAATAGTTATTGACTAATTAATAGCTACCTAGTTAAAATAATTACAAAATTACCTGTAAAATAAATCCTAACCTAAGTTACAATTAAACCTAACACTAAACTATCATTAAATAAATTAACTACAAGTAATTACAATTATCTACAATTAAATAAACTAAAGTACAAAAAACCCCCACTAAATTACAAAAAAAACCAAACACTAAATTACAAAAAATAAAAAAATATTACAAGAATTTTAAACTAATTACACCTAATCTAAGCCCCCTAATAAAATAACAAAGCCCCCCAAAATAAAAAAATGCCCTACCCTATACTAAATTACAAAAGTTAACAGCTCTATTACCTTACCAACCCTTAAAAGGGCCTTTTGCGGGGCATGCCCCAAAGAAAACAGCTCTTTTGCCTGTAATAAAAAACACAATACCCCCCCCCCCACATTACAACCCACCACCCACATACCCCTACTCTAACCCAAACCCCCCTTAAATAAACCTAACACTACCCCCCTGAAGATCTCCCTACCTTGAGTCGTGTTCACCCAGCCGGGCCGAAGTCTTCATCCAATGGGGCAGAAGAGTACATCCAGACCGGCAGAAGTCTTCATCCAAGCGGGGCAAGAAGAGGTCTTCCATCCATCATACAAGTACCAAAATACAAACAAACACTAAATTACCAAAAATAATAAAATATTACAATAATTTTAAGATAATTACACCTAATCTAAGCCCCCTACTAGCTATTAATATAGCTACAATATAACTAATAGTTACATTGTAGCTATTTTAGGATTTATATTTATTTTACAGGCAACTTTGTATTTATTTTAACTAGGTACAATAGTTATTAAATCGTTAATAACTATTTAATAACTACCTAGCTAAAATAAATACAAATTTACCTGTAAAATAAATCCTAACCTAAGTTACAATTACACCTAACACTACACTATCATTAAATTAATTAAATAAATGAATCCTATATAAAACTAAAGACTTACCTGTAAAATAAACCCTAATATAGCTGCAATATAACTAATAGTTACATTGTAGCTATTTTAGCATTTATATTTAGTTTACAGGCAACTTTGTATTTATTTTAACTAGGTTCAATAGCTATTAAATAGATATTGACTATTTAATAGCTACCTAGTTAAAATAATTACAAAATTACCTGTAAAATAAATCCTAACCTAAGTTACAATTAAACCTAACACTACACTATCAATAAATAAATTAACTACAAGTACCTACAATTAAATACAATTAAATAAACTAAACTAAAGTACAAAACCCCCCCCACTAAATTACAAAAAATAAAAAAATATTACAAGAATTTTAAACTAATTACACCTAATCTAAGCCCCCTAATAAAATAACAAAGCCCCCCAAAATAAAAAAATGCCCTACCCTATACTAAATTACAAAAGTTAACAGCTCTATTACCTTACCAGCCCTTAAAAGGGCCTTTTGCGGGGGCATGCCCCAAAGAAAACAGCTCTTTTGCCTGTAAAAAAAAAACACAATACCCCCCCCCCACATTACAACCCACCACCCACATACCCCTACTCTAACCCAAACCCCCCTTAAATAAACCTAACACTACCCCCCTGAAGATCTCCCTACCTTGAGTCGTGTTCACCCAGCCGGGCCGAAGTCTTCATCCGATGGGGCAGAAGAGGACATCCAGACCGGCAGAAGTCTTCATCCAAGCAGGGCAAGAAGAGGTCTTCCATCCATCAGAAAAGTACCAAAAAACAAACAAACACTAAATTACAAAAAATAATAAAATATTACAATAATTTTAAACTAATTACACCTAATCTAAGCCCCCTACTAGCTATTAATATAGCTACAATATAACTAATAGTTACATTGTAGCTATTTTAGGATTTATATTTATTTTACAGGCAACTTTGTATTTATTTTAACTAGGTACAATAGTTATTAAATATTTAATAACTATTTAATAACTACCTAGCTAAAATAAATATAAATTTACCTGTAAAATAAATCCTAACCTATTTTACAATTACACCTAACACTACACTATCATTACATTAATTAAATAAATGAATCCTATTTAAAACTAAATACTTACCTGTAAAATAAACCCTAATATAGCTACAATATAACTAATAGTTACATTGTAGCTATTTTAGCATTTATATTTATTTTACAGGCAACTTTGTATTTATTTTAACTAGGTAAAATAGCTATTAAATAGATATTTACTGTTTAATAGCTACCTAGTTAAAATAATTACAAAATTACCTGTAAAATAAATCCTAACCTAAGTTACAATTAAACCTAACACTACACTATCATGAAATAAATTAAATAAATTAACTACAAGTACCTACAATTAAATACAATGAAATAAACTAAACTAAAGTACAAGAAAACAAACACTAAATTACAAAAAATAAAAAAATATTACAAGAATTTTAAACTAATTACACCTAATCTAAGCCCCCTAATAAAATAACAAAGACCCCCAAAATAAAAAAATGCCCTACCCTATACTAAATTACAAAAGTTAACAGCTCTATTACCTTACCAGCCCTTAAAAGGGCCTTTTGCGGGGGCATGCCCCAAAGAAAACAGCTCTTTTGCCTGTAAAAAAAAACACAATACCCCCCCCACATTACAACCCACCACCCACATACCCCTACTCTAACCCAAACCCCCCTTAAATAAACCTAACACTACCCCCCTGAAGATCTCCCTACCGTGTCTTCACCCAGCGGGCCGAAGTCTTCATCCGATGGGGCAGAAGAGGACATCCAGACCGGCAGAAGTCTTCATCCAAGCGGGGCAAGAAGAGGTCTTCCATCCATCAGAAGTCTTGATCCAGGCGGCATCTTCTCTGTTCATCCATCCGGAGCGGAGCGGCAGCATCCTGAAGAGACATCCGACGCAGAGCATCCTCTTCTTTCTTGATCCGACGACTCAATGACTGTACCTTTAAGTGACGTCATCCAAGATGGCGTCCCTTGAATTCCGATTGGCTGATAGGATTCTATCAGTCAATCGGAATTAAGGTAGGAATATTCTGATTGGCTGATGGAATCAGCCAATCAGATTCAAGTTCAATCCGATTGGCTGATCCAATCAGCCAATCAGATTGACCTCGCATTCTATTGGCTGATCGGAACAGCCAATAGAATGTGAGGTCAATCTGATTGGCTGATTGGATCAGCCAATCGGATTGAACTTGAATCTGATTGGCTGATTCCATCAGCCAATCAGAATATTCCTACCTTAATTCCGATTGGCTGATAGAATCCTATCAGCCAATCGGAATTCAAGGGACGCCATCTTGGATGACGTCACTTAAAGGTACAGTCATTGAGTCGTCGGATCAAGAAAGAAGAGGATGCTCTGCGTCGGATGTCTCTTCAGGATGCTGCCGCTCCGCTCTGGGTGGATGAACAGAGAAGATGCCGCCTGGATCAAGACTTCTGATGGATGGAAGACCTCTTCTTGCCCCGCTTGGATGAAGACTTCTGCCGGTCTGGATGTCCTCTTCTGCCCCATCGGATGAAGACTTCGGCCCGCTGGGTGAAGACACGGTAGGGAGATCTTCAGGGGGGTAGTGTTAGGTTTATTTAAGGGGGGTTTGGGTTAGAGTAGGGGTATGTGGGTGGTGGGTTGTAATGTGGGGGGGGGTATTGTGTTTTTTTTTACAGGCAAAAGAGCTGTTTTCTTTGGGGCATGCCCCTGCAAAAGGCCCTTTTAAGGGCTGGTAAGGTAATAGAGCTGTTAACTTTTGTAATTTAGTATAGGGTAGGGCATTTTTTATTTTGGGGGGCTTTGTTATTTTATTAGGGGGCTTAGATTAGGTGTAATTAGTTTAAAATTCTTGTAATTTTTTTTATTTTTTGTAATTTAGTGTTTGTTTTTTTGTACTTTAGTTTAGTTTATTTCATTGTATTTAATTGTAGGTACTTGTAGTTAATTTATTTAATGTATTTCATGATAGTGTAGTGTTAGGTTTAATTGTAACTTAGGTTAGGATTTATTTTACATGTAATTTTGTAATTATTTTAACTAGGTAGCTATTAAACAGTACATATCTATTTAATAGCTATTGTACCTAGTTAAAATAAATACAAAGTTGCCTGTAAAATAAATATAAATCCTAAAATAGCTACAATGTAACTATTAGTTATATTGTAGCTATATTAGGGTTTATTTTACAGGTAAGTATTTAGTTTTAAATAGGATTCATTTATTTAATTAATTTAATGATAGGGTAGTGTTAGGTGTAATTGTAACTTAGGTTAGGATTTATTTTACAGGTAAATTTGTATTTATTTTAGCTAGGTAGTTATTAAATAGTTATTAACTATTTAATAACTATTGTACCTAGTTAAAATAAATACAAAGTTGCCTGTAAAATAAATATAAATCCTAAAATAGCTACAATGTAACTATTAGTTATATTGTAGCTATATTAATAGCTAGCAGGGGGCTTAGATTAGGTGTAATTAGTTTAAAATTATTGTAATATTTTATTATTTTTGGTAATTTAGTGTTTGTTTGTTTTTTGGTACTTTTCTGATGGATGGAAGACATCTTCTTGCCCCGCTTGGATGAAGACTTCTGCCGGTCTGGATGTCCTCTTCTGCCCCATCGGATGAAGACTTCGGCCCGGCTGGGTGAACACAACTCAAGGTAGGGAGATCTTCACGGGGGTAGTGTTAGGTTTATTTAAGGGGGGTTTGGGTTAGAGTAGGGGTATGTGGGTGGTGGGTTGTAATGTGGGGGGGTATTGTGGGTTTTTTTACAGGCAAAAGAGCTGTTTTCTTTGGGGCATGCCCCGCAAAAGGCCCTTTTAAGGGCTGGTAAGGTAATAGAGCTGTTAACTTTTGTAATTTAGTATAGGGTAGGGCATTTTTTTATTTTGGGGGGCTTTGTTATTTTATTAGGGGGCTTAGATTAGGTGTAATTAGTTTAAAATTCTTGTAATATTTTTTTATTTTTTGTAATTTAGTGGGGTTTTTTTGTACTTTAGTTTAGTTTATTTAATTGTATTTAATTGTAGGTACTTGTAGTTAATTTATTTAATGATAGTGTAGTGTTAGGTTTAATTGTAACTTAGGTTAGGATTTATTTTACAGGTAATTTTGTAATTATTTTAACTAGGTAGCTATTAATTAGTCAATAACTATTTAATAGCTATTGTACCTAGTTAAAATAAATACAAAGTTGCCTGTAAAATAAATATAAATGCTAAAATAGCTACAATGTAACTATTAGTTATATTGCAGCTATATTAGGGTTTATTTTACAGGTAAGTATTTAGTTTTAAATAGGATTCATTTATTTAATTATAGTGTAGTGTTAGGTGTAATTGTAACTTAGGTTAGGATTTATTTTACAGGTAAATTTGTATTTATTTTAGCTAGGTAGTTATTAAATAGTTATTAACTATTTAATAACTATTGTACCTAGTTAAAATAAATACAAAGTTGCCTGTAAAATAAATATAAATCCTAAAATAGCTACAATGTAACTATTAGTTATATTGTAGCTATATTAATAGCTAGTAGGGGGCTTAGATTAGGTGTAATTAGTTTAAAATTATTGTAATATTTTATTATTTTTGGTAATTTAGTGTTGGTTTGTATTTTGGTACTTGTATCATGGATGGAAGACCTCTTCTTGCCCCGCTTGGATGAAGACTTCTGCCGGTCTGGATGTACTCTTCTGCCCCATCGGATGAAGACTTCGGCCCGGCTGGGTGAACACGACTCAAGGTAGGGAGATCTTCAGGGGGGTAGTGTTAGGTTTATTTAAGGGGGGTTTGGGTTAGAGTAGGGGTATGTGGGTGGTGGGTTGTAATGTGGGGGGGGGTATTGTGTGTTTTTTTACAGGCAAAAGAGCTGTTTTCTTTGGGGCATGCCCCGCAAAAGGCCCTTTTAAGGGTTGGTAAGGTAATAGAGCTGTTAACTTTTGTAATTTAGTATAGGGTAGGGCATTTTTTTTTATTTTGGGGGGCTTTGTTATTTTATTAGGGGGCTTAGATTAGGTGTAATTAGTTTAAAATTCTTGTAATATTTTTTTATTTTTTGTAATTTAGTGTTTGTTTTTTTTTGTAATTTAGTGTTTTTTTTTGTACTTTAGTTTATTTAATTGTAGATAATTGTAGGTACTTGTAGTTAATTTATTTAATGATAGTGTAGTGTTAGGTTTAATTGTAACTTAGGTTAGGATTTATTTTACAGGTAATTTTGTAATTATTTTAACTAGGTAGCTATTAATTAGTCAATAACTATTTAATAGCTATTGTACCTAGTTAAAATAAATACAAAGTTGCCTGTAAAATAAATATAAATGCTAAAATAGCTACAATGTAACTATTAGTTATATTGCAGCTATCTTAGGGTTTATTTTACAGGTAAGTATTTAGTTTTAAATAGGATTCATTTATTTAACTATAGTAAATTTATTTCGTTTTATTTAAATTATATTTAAGTTAGGGGGTGTTAGTGTTAGGGTTAGACTTAGGTTTAGGGGTTAATAACCTTATTATAGTAGCGGCGACGTTGTGGGCAGGAGATTAGGGGTTAATAATTGTAGGTAGGTGGCGGCGATGTTAGGGAGGGCAGATTAGGGGTTAATAAAATGTATTATAGTGTTTGCGAGGCGGGAGTGCGGCGGTTTAGGGGTTAATACGTTTATTATAGTGGCGGCGATTTGCGGTCGGCAGATTAGGGGTTAATACTTGTAGTTAGATTGCGGCGACGTTGGGGGGGGCAGATTAGGGGTTAATAACTATAATGTAGGGGTCGGCGGTGTTAGGGACAGCAGATTAGGGGGGGTTAATAGCTATAATGTAGGCGGCGGCGATATCGGGTCGGCAGATTAGGGGTTAATACTTGTAGTTAGATTGCGGCGACGTTGGGGGGGGGCAGATTAGGGGTTAATAACTATAATGTAGGGGTCGGCGGTGTTAGGGACAGCAGATTAGGGGTTAATAGCTATAATGTAGGCGGCGGCGATATCGGGTCGGCAGATTAGGGGTTAATACTTGTAGTTAGATTGCGGCGACGTTGGGGGGTAGATTAGGGGTTAATAACTATAATGTAGGGGTCGGCGGTGTTAGGGACAGCAGATTAGGGGTTAATAGCTATAATGTAGGCGGCGGCGATATCGGGTCGGCAGATTAGGGGTTAATACTTGTAGTTAGATTGCGGCGACGTTGGGGGGGCAGATTAGGGGTTAATAACTATAATGTAGGGGTCGGCGGTGTTAGGGACAGCAGATTAGGGGTTAATAGTTATAATGTAGGTGGCGGCGATATTCGGTCGGCAGATTAGGGGTTAATAAAATAATGCAGGTGTCAGCGATAGCGGGGGCGGCAGATTAGGGGTTAATAAGTGTCAGATTAGGGGTGTTTAGACACTCGGGGTACATGTTAGGGTGTTAGGTGCAGACTTAGTGTTTCCCCATAGGAAACAATCGAGCTGCGGTGTTAGTTTTTTTTTTCAGCCGAAACTCCCATTGTTTCCTATGGGGAAATGCCGAATTTTACCGAGCTAATTCGGATTTATTCGGAGATACGGCAGCTATTTCGGATTCATTCGGTAGATTCGGAAGTATTTTAATTCGGAAATCCGAATCGATCCGAATTTCCGAATTTACCGAATTTTCTGAATTTCCGAATAAATCCGAAACGAACCGCACATGTCTAACAATATTTTATCTTCATACATCTACATTACATACGTATATACAGTAATATATTTATATATGTAACGTAGATGTATGACAATAAAAACTAAAAATTGTATTGAACAAATCTCCAGGAAAAAGTATTTGCAACATGAGTTATTCAGTCAATTTTCTTCCACGGACTGGAGTCTCTCTCCCCCTTCCTCTCTCTCCCCCTCCCTTTCCAGACCGGAGCTTATCAGATTTACATTTATAACCCTGCCAGGTGCCGTGCATTCACAGTGCACACCTTAGGAATGTCAGAGTGGTAATGTTTGAAAAGTAAGCTTTTTTACATAGAAAAGCATAATTCTAAAATGTTTTATTTCAGTAACAGATTCGTAACATAAACTGCAGCACAAGCTCTGTCTGCATAATAGTGAGTGCTGCTGATGTGCTTTTTATATGCATACATTATAGGGAGATATGAAGTGCGTGTCATGTGACTCGTGTGCTGTTAAAATATGGCGGCATACATAGCCACATCAAGCTCTGGATAAGTATTCTAATAGAAACAATTTTCTTGAAATGTTTTGTGTGAGCTGAAGTTACAGCATAACGAACTGTACTCAGTTTTTTATTATTACTCAGTAGAAGTTAGTTTGAATGATTTTTAGCAGTTAAGTGTTTAAGGTCCCTTTAACCTCTTTTGTTAGCTTGTATATGTTGGTAAACTTACTTTGTATGTTTTCATTTTTATATAAACAGGTCTCTTTACTTGAGCTTCCCAAGAAGTTTTTAACATAACTTTTCATCAAACTATCGGAATGGAGGAAGAGGTAAGGTGATAATTACCATCTCTTTTGGATTACGCACTTTTTAAATGTGTGTTTTTGATAAAAGTATTTGCTTTTGGAGAGCTGCCTACACCTCTAGAGGACATAAATGGAAGCCAAGCAGAGAGAGATATTCTCTGTAGGGAACTGGAATGGTAGAGAGTTTGTAGTTCTGGGAGAGGGAAGGGGATTTAGTTTAATATAGCAGTGGAATTACTGTGTCCTCTATAATAAAGGGCCAGTCAATGTTCAAATTCATGTTACATAATTATGTGGATAGTGGAAAGGATTTTAAAGATTTAACTCCCCAAATCAATACTTCACCTTACCTTCTGCTCTTCTGGTTTCGCATTCAGTCATCTTGTTGAACTACATGTAGCGTGCTCTCACGCTGGGT
Source organism: Bombina bombina (assembly GCF_027579735.1). Lineage (NCBI taxonomy): Eukaryota > Metazoa > Chordata > Amphibia > Anura > Bombinatoridae > Bombina > Bombina bombina. The sequence goes on along the minus strand of NC_069500.1, from coordinate 796,149,452 downwards.
AAAGTTGTTGGCTGTTTTACCCAGCGCAGGAGCACGCTACATGTAGTTCAACGGCACGACCTGGTGCACCGTGATTAGACAGAGCGCCCGTGATGTATTATTGAAGAAACCTGAAGCAGCAGAGGCTGTGAGGAAGGTAAGGTGAGTATGGTTTTGGGGGAGGGTTAAATCTTCAAACTCCCTTTTTTCTTTTGCATGTGTCGCTAGGTTAATGTTACATAATTCTGCATATAGTGCAGAATTATGTGACATTAATTTGAATGTTAACCGGCCCTTTCATTTGTAATGTGGCCTGTATATGTCTGATTGTCTTTTTATTAGTACTTTTAAATATTTCTATTTAAATCATTTTGTTACCTTATTTTTTAAGTTACCCACATATATTATTCTATATTAAAAATAGTGTCTGTGGGTTTTTTTACTTGCTAATGAGATTTTAATTAAAAAATAGCTTCATTATTTTCAAACATGAGGATATTATTGTTTTTTTTTATTATTAAAGGGACATTTCTCCCCTTACATTTGTTCCCAATGATCTACTTTACCTGCTGGAGTGTAATTAATTTTCCATTGTTCTCTCCAAGTATTGGTCTTTGGTTTATGGACAGATAAAATAGATAAAATATAAAGAAGCATGTATATGTGCACAATGTGATAAAGTAATGAGATCTGATTATACCTACAAGATCAACCCCTTTTATTAGGCTGTGGCTTCAAAACACAAAATCAGCTATTTAATATACACAAATAAACCTTAAAAAGCAAATTATCATATATTTTATAAGATAAAGGAGCAATGTACAATATGGTAGATACAATAAATACAATAAATGGTACAAATAGTACAAAAAGTACTCCCCCCTCTGGTTCAAAAAACCGCTGCCGTCCAACAGTGTCTCCCAAAGCTGTTCTTGATATGTGTGTGCAAAAGGAGGCGCTGGTTTACAGAGGATGAGGAAGCTAACTGGAGTATGGTGTTATTAGCCCCAGAAATCAGCTTCTCTCAGATTTCTGCAGGAAATTTATTTTTGCTTTTATTATGTTTATAAAAGCTGTATCCAAGTTTTAATTAAAGGGACATTCAATCAAAATTTAAATGCACATAGATGAATTACATCTTTGAATAGTAACATATTTACAATATACATATATTGGCAAAAATGCTTCTAGTAAAAGTTATCACTGTTTTAGTGCTAACATTTTTCTCTGTATGTGCATGTGAAGCATAGCTAGATATTCTCAATGCGCCAGCATTTTAAATAATGCGGCTGCTTAAATAATCAGTGGGGCTTGTATTATGTCAGCAATTAACACATTAAGTCATTACCAGATGGTACAAGCGCCTTAGGCTCTCTGAGCAAGTGCTGTGTTTAAAATGCTGGTGCACGGTGCATACTTAAATACACTTTTGAAACAGCTATAGCTTTTATTAGAAGTATTTTTGCTAATGCATGCATATTACAAAATTGCTTCTGTTCCAAACTGAAATGCACCTATGTGGTTTCCAATTTTGTCTGGAATATCCCTTTAAGAAGCCGAACTACAGAATCCAATCCTGTGAGTATTTTTGTTTGATATTCACAATGCCTGTATGTACTACTCTATTGTGAAAAAGTTCCTGCAGAAATCTGAGAGAAGCTGATTCCTGGGGCTAATAACACCATACTCCAGTGAGCTTCCTCATCCTCTGTAAACCAGCGCCTTCTTTTGCACACACATATTTTATACTCTGCAGTTGGTAAAAAAAAATAATTGGAAACACAATAAGGGAAAAACAATTTAACGTTATATTGTCCCATTAAAGGGACACTCAAAATTGAAATGCACATAGATGAATTACATCTTTTAATATTTGCAATATACATGTACTGGCATAAATGCTTTTAGTAAAAGTTATTACTGTTTTAGTGTTAGCATTTTTCTCTGCACGTGCATGTGAAGTATAGCTAGATATTCTCAGTGCACCAGTATTTTAAATACTGCAGCTGCTCAGGGGGCCTTTGGGGTTTGTATCATGTCAGCAATTAACAAATTGAGTCATTACCAGATGATACAAGCACCTTAGACTCTCTGAGCAAGTGCTGTGTATAAAATGCTGGTGCACGGTGCATACTTAAATACACATTTAAAACAGCTGTAGCTTTTATTGGAAGCATTTTTGCTAATACATGTCTATGACAAACATGCTTCTATTAACAACTAAAATGCATCCATGTGGATTTAAATTTTGGCTGGATTGTGACATTGGTATAAATCTGTAGTGACCCTGAGAGGACACTAATTATCTAGTATTCTTCACCCACTTTTTTATGTTTTATATATTTGTAAAATAACTTTGTATGTTTTATTATTCTTTAAACAGGTCTCCTTACTCGAGCTCCCCAAGGAGATTTCAATAGAACTGTTCATCAAACCCTCGGAAAGGAGGAAGGAGGTAAATTATTTTATCTATCTATCTAATCTATCTATCTATCTAATCTATCTATCTAATCTACCTATCTAATCCATCTATCTATCTATCTATCTAATCTATCTATCTATCTAATCTATCTATCTATCTATCTAATCTATCTATCTAATCTATCTATCTATCTAATCTATCTATCTATCTAATCTATCTATCTAATCTATCTATCTAATCTATCTAATCTATCTATCTATCTATCTATCTATCTATCTATGTAATCTATCTATCTATCTAATCTATCTATCTATCTAATCTATCTATCTATCTATCTAATCTATCTATCTATCTAATCCATCTATCTAATCTATCTGTCTATCTAATCCATCTATCTAATCTATCTATCTATCTATCTATCTATCTAATCTATCTATCTATCTATCTAATCTATCTATCTATCTATCTATCTATCTATCTAATCTATCTATCTATCTATCTATCTATCTAATCTATCTATCTATCTAATCTATCTATCTATCTATCTATCTAATCTATCTATCTATCTATCTATCTATCTATCTATCTATCTAATCTATCTATCTATCTAATCTATCTATCTAATCCATCTATCTAATCTATCTATCTATCTAATCTATCTATCTATCTATCTATCTATCTATCTAATCTATCTATCTATCTATCTATCTATCTAATCTATCTATCTATCTAATCTATCTATCTATCGAATCTATCTATCTATCTATCTATCTATCTAATCTATCTATCTATCTATCTAATCTATCTATCTATCTATCTAATCTATCTAATCTATCTAATCTATCTATCTATCTAATCTATCTATCTATCTATCTAATCTATCTATCTAATCTACCTATCTAATCCATCTATCTAATCTATCTATCTATCTATCTATCTATCTATCTAATCCATCTATCTAATCTATCTATCTATCCAATCTATCTATGTATCTAATCTATCTATCTATCTATCTATCTATCTATCTAATCTATCTATCTAATCTATCTATCTATCTATCTAATCTATCTATCTAATCTACCTATCTAATCCATCTATCTAATCTATCTATCTATCTAATCTATCTATCTAATCTATCTATCTATCTAATATATCTATCTATCTAATCTATCTATCTATCTATCTATCTATCTAATCTATCTATCTATCTAATCTATCTATCTAATCTATCTATCTAATCTATCTATCTAATCTATCTATCTATCTATCTAATCTATCTATCTATCTATCTAATCTATCTATCTATCTATCTATCTAATCTATCTATCTAATCTATCTATCTAATCTATCTATCTATCTATCTATCTATCTATCTAATCTATCTATCTATCTATCTATCTATCTATCTAATCTATCTATCTATCTATCTAATCTATCTATCTAATCTATCTATCTAATCTATCTATCTATCTAATCTATCTATCTATCTATCTATCTATCTAATCTATCTATCTATCTATCTATCTATCTATCTATCTAATCTATCTATCTATCTATCTAATCTATCTATCTATCTATCTAATCTATCTATCTATCTATCTAATCTATCTATCTATCTATCTAATCTATCTATCTATCTATCTAATCTATCTATCTATCTATCTAATCTATCTATCTATCTAATCTATCTATCTATCTAATCTATCTATCTAATCCCTCTATCTAATCCATCTATCTAATCTATCTATCCATCTAATCCCTCTATCTAATCAATCTATCTAATCTATCTATCTATCTAATCCATCTATCTAAGACATCTATCTAATCTATCTATCTATCTAATCTATCTAATCTATCTATATTTTAGGTCTCTTCTCGAGCTTCCCAAGAAGTTTTAAATCGAACTGTTCTTCAAACTCTTGGAATGGAGGAGGAGGTAAGATATTTTATTTACCATCTCTTTAAGGGTTGAACTGTTTTTTTATAAAAGCAGCTACATATGTTTTATAGTTAGCTAAACTAACATTGTATGTTGTTAAACAGGTCTCGAGCTTACCAAGAAGTCTAAGATAGAACTGTTCATCAAACCCTTGGAATGGAGGAAGAGGTAAGTTATTTTATTTACCATCTCTTTTGGGTTAAACTGTCTTTACATTTGTGTTTTTTGATAAAAGTATTTAGATATGTTTTATATTTAGCTAAACTAACTTTGTATGTTTTCTTTTAATATTTTATAAACAGGTCCCAATATTTCCAAGCAGTTTAAGATTGAACTGATCATCAAATCCTTGGAATGGAGGAAGAGGTAAGTTATTTTATTTACCATCTCTTTTGGGTTAAACCGTCTTTACATTTGTGTTTTTTGATAAAAGTATTTAGATATGTTTTATATTTAGCTAAACTAACTTTGTATGTTTTCTTTTAATATTTTATAAACAGGTCCCAATCTTTCCAAGCAGTTTAAGATAGAACTGATCATCAAATCCTTGGAATGGAGGAAAAGGTAAGTTATTTTATTTACCATCACTTTTTGGTTAAACTGTTTTTTAATTTGTGTTTTTTGATAAAAGCTTTTAGATATGATTTATATTTTTGTAAACCAACTGTGTATGTTTTTTTAATATTTTATCAACAGATCTCAAGCTTCCCAATGAGTTTTAAATAGAACTGTTCTTCAAACTGTCGGAATGGAGAAAGAGGTAAGCTATTTTATTTACCATCTCTTTTAGACTAAACTGTTTTATTTATGTGGGTTTTTTTGTTTGTTTTTTATGAAAGCATTAAGATATGTTTTTTATTTTGCTAAACTAACTTTGTATCTTTATTTGTAATATTTCTAAACAGGTCTAGAAGCTTTTAATAGAACTGTCCATCAAACCCTTGGAATGGAGGAAGAGGTAATATATTTTATTTACAATCTCTTTTGGGTTAATACATTTTTCTTTCATAATGTGGTGAGAGCCCATGAGCCATCACATGTGGGTTTAAACTCCAGTCCATTTGGAGGAGGCAAAAAATACCAAACATACCAGGAGCATTTAATCCTTCCCACTTCCCATTACACCTTACAATCTTTTTTGCCTCCATAGGAAAAGGTGAAAATTGAAGCTCTCTTCAGGGGTTTTTAGACCAATGTGAAACTCATTATCCCCTTCAGAGACCTTGGAATAGGAAAATGAGATGTACATGAGTAAACTGTCAGTGATAGTAATTCTCCCTTGGGAGATTGTCACTCGCCTGCCTCAGGTGTTCCTGGGAATTATCCTTCAGCCTCCTCCTGTTGGCCTTTCAATGTACCCCTGCTTCAAATCTAACCAGGATGGACTATTGTGCTGGACGCAGGTTTACTGCTACTGAGTAAGAAAGATGGAGCGAGTTCTAATAAGTAGGTGAAGAGGAGCATTCACATAGCCCACAGGCTATTGGTATGTATATTGTTAATGTTATAACTAGCCTGAGGACAGGTTTAGGGCACTTTATAACTTTTTACATTCTTTGTGTGGTCAGTTTATGCCTTGGGAAACTGTTTGCATTATAGGTGTGCTGACTGAGAAACCATTATAGTGTAGGATAGGTCCAAGGGAGGTTACCTTGATTATTCTCCTGATTTTAATGAATATTTGCACTGCACTATTTGGCATCTATGCTTCCCCAGAGCAAACATAAGAGTTTGCTCACAGAGGGTGATGCTTTAGCTGCTTTCAATTCATCTGGTATATCTCACAGAAGCAGCACATCGGTAACTCTGCTTAAGGATTCTGATGTGTAAGATTCAGATACTTTATAAGGTGAGATACTGTTAGATAGTCAGGATCCTTTGTTGGACCTGGAATCACACTTTGCTGCAAGAAGTTTTCCTTACTCTGGGAGTTCCAAGATCATGTTCATACAGAAGAAAATATCAGTTAAACAACTAGATTTGTTAGTTAGGCCTCCTAAATCTTTGGAGTTTTTTCTTAGACAGAAAGCTAGAGGCTTTTCATAGAAAAGCTTTTCATCAAGCAAGTTGTTTTATTCAGGCCAGCAATGAGTGTGGCCTATATAGTGGGTGCTACCACTTTGTGGTGTTACACCTTATCAGAGATGGTTTCTCTTCAGAAACCTCTCCTTAGAAGAAATTCAGGAATGGCTTAAAATTATCAGGTTACTAATTCCTTTATTTGTGACAATGTTTGAGATCTTTCACAATAAAGTAAAGATTGTGCCTTTGGCGGTTCTCACAAGAGCTTTGTGGTTTAAATCTTGGTCTGTAGACATGGTGTCATTGGGTAGACTTTTATCTTACCCTTTCCAATGATAAATTATATTCAGTCCTAGCTTGGATACAAATATTGACACAGTGTCTGGTGCTAATGGTGCTTTTTTACCTCAGGACAAAAAGTCCAAAGACAAAACTAGATTTTCTTATTGTTTTCTTTCATTTCACCTGTCCAGTAATCAGAAATCTTCCTCATCTGGCCAGAAAAATGAGGCTTCCAAGCGTCATTAGAAGCCAGGCAGGCAGGCAGGCAGGCAGCAAATTATGACACTTAGGGAAGTCTCCCTAAATGTGATGCGAGAAACCAGATGTGGACCCGTTGCTCAGTGTGCCTAGAGGGATATGGCTGCACCTCACTGACGAGGCCCACAATAGGCCAAAACGTACATCTGGGGTTTTGCTGTTTCTCTCATTCAGAGAGGGATTGCCTGGTATTTTGGGGCTGGACTGTACTGTTAAGTCAGGATCAGACTGATATGATTCAGGAAAGTTCTTCTCTGTGAAAAGGCACATGTTGAGCAAAAAGAGGATGCTTCTTGGGTGGTAACTAGCCATAGAACAAGCTATTATGCTTTTGTTTGTTCCCACGTTGAGCGCTTCTCTCTTTTTATTTATGCAAATTATGACACTTATGGAAGTCTCCCTAAGTGTGATGCGGGAATCCAGACGTTGACCCGTTGCTCAGTGTGCCTAGAGCAATATGGCTGCACCTCACTGACAAAGCCCACAATAGGCCGAAACATACATCTGGGGTTTTGCTGTTTCTCTCGTTCAGAGAGGGATTGCCTGGTATTTCAGGGCTGGACTGTACTATTAAGTCAGGATCAGACTGATATGCTTCAGGAAAGTTCTCAGTGAAAGGCACATGTTAAGCAAAAAGAGGCTGCTTCTTGGGTGGTAACTAGCCATAGAACAAGCTATTATGCTTTTGTTCATTCCCAGGTTAAGCGCTTCTCTCTTCTTATTTATGCAAATTATGTGTAAAACTCTGTGAATTCTTAAGTTTAATGTGTTAGGAGGATCGCAACTGCAGATGGATAAAAGTATATTTGTATCACCAAGACAATTGGGCTATTAGGTCTGCATAGACCAAGAAGTCTGAGGTGAAGTATAATAAACTTAGGTAAATTGCTGTCAGTGCAGGCACAGCAAATACAAAGCACACTGTATTCCCAGAACTGTTATTGCTTCAAAGAATGGGAATCAGCGCAGTATAGCAAACAATTAAAAGAATGTCTTATGGTCACTGATATGCAACACTGAATTTAGGATTATATTCCTGCCTGTAATATGAATAATGTTCAGGGAGGACAGGATGCTTGTGCAAGAACAAGGTAAAAGGACAGCTTGCTGTTACTTGATTAACTGTCTCTTTAAACAGTACTCCGATGCAGATCCTGTGAAAAAGCAAGTTAGTTGCAAGGTGCAGGAAGATATGTACAAGCGGTAGTCAACCGCGATATGCAGGAGGTTCCTTAAACTGATATTACAAGGTGCAGATGTATAATCACAAGCGGCTCATGACCGCGATATACAGGAGGTTCCTTTAAGCAGTTACAGCTTCAGGCAGCTGAGAGGAGTAGGAGGTGTTTGAGAAATAAACCTCAAGTTGTTACGGCTGAATTAATATGCCGAAAAAGGACAGCTGCTTCTATTTAAAGGTCCCTCTCAGTCCGGTCAAGCACAGAATGTAAAAGTGAGTATTAAACAAAGAAATATTCTTTACTTTGATATTGAAGCCAGAGAGGCTTGAGACTGTGGGATGACGTTGGATATGCACACAGCTTGAAACTCGCAGCAGGCTGACAGGTTTAGCTCACTCCTTCAATAGAGATTTATAAAGCTTGTATTTTGTAAAGCAACAATGTCCGGTTGCAAACAGGTAGAAACTTGAGGGATGAATCCAATTTAGGTAGGAACACGTTAGGAGACTGTAGTCCAGGCTTAATTACAAAGTAGCAGGCACAAACAAACGAACTGAGTAACTCTACTAGGTGCAATAACTAAGCACCTGTTTAATGTCAGGTGATCCCTTAAGTAATGGAAAAGGTAGAACCATGTAATGTGGAGGGATGTGGAGGGAGAGAGGCAAAATACGGAGTGGAATCCTCACATTATGACACTTAGGGAAGTCTCCCTAAGTGTGATGCGGGAATCCAGACGTGGACCCGTTGCTCAGTGTGCCTAGAGGTATATGGCTGCACCTCACTGATGAGGCTCATAATAGGTCGAAACTTACGTCTGGGGTTTTGCTGTTTCTCTCGTTCAGAGAGGGATTGCCTGGTTTTTCCGGGGGTTGGACTGTACTGTTAAGTCAAGATCAGACTGATATGCTTCAGGAAAGTTCTTCTCTGTGAAAGGCACATGTTGAGCAAAAAGAGTCTGCTTCATGAGTGGTAACTAGCCATAGAACAAGCTATTAGGCTTTTGTTCGTTCCCAGGTTGAGCGCTTCTCTCTTTTTATTTACTCAACATTGTATGGAATACAGAATAAGGCTTTGGCTGAGGCCTCCTTGGGAAAGGTTCTTCCTGCCACATGTATGCAAAGTTAAGTTAAAGCCTTTTTCCAATGTTAACAAGACCTGAAAAATGTTGGAGGGATCATTCTTATTCCAGAGTTGGAAAGAAGCCAAGGGTTTAATTCAAATCTGTTCATAGTTCAAAATAAGGAGGGAACTTACAGTCCCATTCTAGATATCAAGTTTTTAACATTTCTTTGGGTAACCATGTTTAAGATGGAGGTGATTTGGAACATCTTACTCTTAGTACAAGAGGGTCAATTAATTACTACCAAAGACTTAAAAGATACCTTCTTGTATTTCTCTATTCACAAAGATGATTTTCGTTATCTAAGGTTTGCCTTCCTAGACAAACGTTTCCAGTTTGTGGCTCTCCATTTCAAGTTGGATACAGCTCTAAGAACCTTTACAAAGGTTCTAGGAACTATGCTAGCAATGCTCGGGTCAGTCACTAATGGTGAGATTAAGACACATTAAATTATACTTATACTAGAGAAAATGCCTCAATATAAAATTAGATTATAATAATTATTGTAGTTAACTACATAGCAAGCTGATATCTGTAAATCTCAGTACTATATACAATTACATTCACTAATGGTGGTACAAATACACAACTGATTACTAAATGTCTGTGTGGTCCTTAGCACCACTGAGCAGAAAACAAACATCTGGCAATTCGGGCATGGCCCCTGGGAATAGTTTTAGCATCCTTGCTCTAAGTCCAGGGCTCTTGAGTTCCACTACTTAGCAGACACTAACTGTCAGAAACTTACTTAATTCCACAACGGGCTCCAGCCTCCACGTAGAGGAACGCAGAGGTCTGTCTTCTGCTGCTGCTCTCCCTAGGCAAACGGTGCCACACACTGCTCTAATTTAATAGGGCATCCTGTGCCTGCTGAGTCTCCTGTATCCCACTGCTGAGTCTCCTGTATCCCACTGCTGAGTCTCCTGTGCTTACTGTACCAGTGGCAGCTTACCTGAATCCTGTTGTTTATACTGCATATATCTGGTATCCTGTGCCAGCCTGTCCACCTATAACTGCTGGACATTGTACCTGCTTTCCCCCTTGTTCTTAGTTGCTGGACTGATCTCACAGCCTGACCTTTGGACTGTTCCTGGACTCTGCTCTTTTTTACCCTTAGTTCTTATTTATTTTGCTTTATTAAAACTTTTTAAAACACTTTTGGCTTCCTTTATGTTTATTTCTGCATATCGAGTTCCACTCACCCTAACGCTCACACTAACAGACCAGTGCGTCAGGAACACCCTGGCTGAGAACAAGTTAAAAGGGACATATAACTCAAAATGTAACTTTCATTTTCAGATACATGCAAGTACATTGCTGTTCTAGATTTAAATGTGTTATCCCCTTTGCAGATATCTAAGAGTTATATGTAAACAACAATATTATTATATAACAACATCAGTGTTGCGCCCCCCCCCCCCTGGAATTTGCAAGCACATAGCAATTGCTCCAGGCCACTGTAGATTATATAGTTAGGGCCACTGGTGGTGCAAGTACAGCATACCTCTCAACATTTAATAATTGAAAAGAGGGACAGACCCCCCCCCCCAGCGGCAAAAAATTTAAATGTGGTGGGCAGGAGAAGGAACGGGGCTTATAAAACCAAAGTAATATAAATAAAATTCTAAATGAATCATATCTTTTAATACTCTTAGGCAGCAAATCAAACACAAGCTCAAAACACTGGTATAGCTATGTGAGCTCTGTATTTAATTAACCTTTACAGAGACAGCGCTAAATATTTTATCTTAATTGGACATTTAATAATAGATTCTTTAAAACTGCTCTCTGCATTCCCCATTAATATTCTAGATTTTGGCCTTTAAAGTTAGCAAAAATGCCCAGTAACACAAGCTAAACATATACATGTACACACACTCAAAAACACAGAAACACACACTACATAACATACACTTTCACATGCAGATACACAAACTACATAGCATACACTTATACATGCAGATACACACACACTACATAGCATACACTTACACATGTAGATACACACACACTACATAGCATACACTTACACATGCAGATACACACACACTACATAGCATACACTTATACATGCAGATACACACATACAACATAGCATACACTTACACATGCAGACACACACACTACATAGCATACACTTATACATACAGATACACACACACACTACATAGCATACACTTACACATGCAGATACACACACACTACATAGCATACACTTATACATGCAGATACACACATACTACATAGCATACACTTACACATGCAGACACACACACACTACATATCATACACTTATACATACAGATACACACACACACTACAAAGCATACACTTACACATGCAGATATACACACACTACATAGCATACACTTATACATGCAGATACACACATACTACATAGCATACACTTACACATGCAGACACACACACACTACATATCATACACTTATACATACAGATACACACACACACTACATAGCATACACTTACACATGCAGATACACACACACTACATAGCATACACTTATACATGCAGATACACACACACACTACATAGCATACACTTACACATGCAGATACACACACACTACATAGCATACACTTATACATACAGATACAAACTACATAACATACACTTATACATGCAGATACACACACACTACATAGCATACACTTACACATGCAGATACACACACACTACATAGCATACATTTATACATGCAGATACACACACACACTACATATCATACACTTATACATACAGATACACACACACTACATAGCATACACTTATACATGCAGATACACACACACTACATAGCATACACTTATACATGCAGATACACACACACACTACATATCATACACTTATACATACAGATACACACACACACACACACTACATAGCATACACTTATACATGCAGATACACACACACTACATAGCTTACACTTATACATACAGATATACACACACACTACATAGCATACACTTATACATGCAGATACACACACACACTACATAGCATACACTTACACAGGCAGATATACACACACACTACATAGCATACACTTATACATGCAGATACACACACACACTACATAGCATACACTTACACAGGCAGATATACACACACACTACATAGCATACACTTATACATGCAGATATACACACACACACACACACTACATAGCATACACTTATACATACAGATATAAACACACATACACTACATAGCATACACTTATACATGCAGATACACACACACACTACATAGCATACACTTACACAGGCAGATACACACACACTACATAGCATACACTTATACATGCAGATACAGGGAGTGCAGAATTATTAGGCAAGTTGTATTTTTGAGGATTAATTTTATTATTGAACAACAACCATGTTCATAATGAACCCAAAAAACTCATTAATATCAAAGCTGAATAGTTTTGGAAGTAGTTTTTAGTTTGTTTTTAGTTATAGCTATTTTAGGGGGATATCTGTGTGTGCAGGTGACTATTACTGTGCATAATTATTAGGCAACTTAACAAAAAACAAATATATACCCATTTCAATTATTTATTTTTTACCAGTGAAACCAATATAACATCTCAACATTCACAAATATACATTTCTGACATTCAAAAACAAAACAAAAACAAATCAGTGACCAATATAGCCACCTTTCTTTGCAAGGACACTCAAAAGCCTGCCATCCATGGATTCTGTCAGTGTTTTGATCTGTTCACCATCAACATTGCGTGCAGCAGCAACCACAGCCTCCCAGACACTGTTCAGAGAGGTGTACTGTTTTCCCTCCTTGTAAATCTCACATTTGATGATGAACCACAGGTTCTCAATGGGGTTCAGATCAGGTGAACAAGGAGGCCATGTCATTAGATTTTCTTCTTTTATACCCTTTCTTGCCAGCCACGCTGTGGAGTACTTGGACGCGTGTGATGGAGCATTGTCCTGCATGAAAATCATGTTTTTCTTGAAGGATGCAGACTTCTTCCTGTACCACTGCTTGAAGAAGGTGTCTTCCAGAAACTGGCAGTAGGACTGGGAGTTGAGCTTGACTCCATCCTCAACCCGAAAAGGCCCCACAAGCTCATCTTTGATGATACCAGCCCAAACCAGTACTCCACCTCCACCTTGCTGGCGTCTGAGTCGGACTGGAGCTCTCTGCCCTTTACCAATCCAGCCACGGCCCATCCATCTGGCCCATCAAGACTCACTCTCATTTCATCAGTCCATAAAACCTTAGAAAAATCAGTCTTGAGATATTTCTTGGCCCAGTCTTGACGTTTCAGCTTGTGTGTCTTGTTCAGTGGTGGTCGTCTTTCAGCCTTTCTTACCTTGGCCATGTCTCTGAGTATTGCACACCTTGTGCTTTTGGGCACTCCAGTGATGTTGCAGCTCTGAAATATGGCCAAACTGGTGGCAAGTGGCATCTTGACAGCTGCACGCTTGACTTTTCTCAGTTCATGGGCAGTTATTTTGCGCCTTGGTTTTTCCACACGCTTCTTGCGACCCTGTTGACTATTTTGAATGAAACGCTTGATTGTTCGATGATCACGCTTCAGAAGCTTTGCAATTTTAAGAGTGCTGCATCCCTCTGCAAGATATCTCACTATTTTTGACTTTTCTGAGCCTGTCAAGTCCTTCTTTTGACCCATTTTGCCAAAGGAAAGGAAGTTGCCTAATAATTATGCACACCTGATATAGGGTGTTGATGTCATTAGACCACACCCCTTCTCATTACAGAGATGCACATCACCTAATATGCTTAATTGGTAGTAGGCTTTCGAGCCTATACAGCTTGGAGTAAGACAACATGCATAAAGAGGATGATGTGGTCAAAATACTCATTTGCCTAATAATTCTGCACACAGTGTATACACACACACACTACATAGCATACACTTATATATGCAGATACACACACACACTACATAGCATACACTTACACATGCAGATACACACACACTACATAGCTTACACTTATACATGCAGATATACACACACACACACTACATAGCATACACTTATACATGCAGATACACACACACACTACATAGCATACACTTACACATGCAGATACACACACACTACATAGCATACACTTATACATGCAGATACACACACACACTACATATCATACACTTATACATACAGATACACACACACACACACACACTACATAGCATACACTTATACATGCAGATACACACACACTACATAGCTTACACTTATACATGCAGATATACACACACACACACACTACATAGCATACACTTATACATGCAGATACACACACACTACATAGCATACACTTACACATGCAGATACACACACACACTACATATCATACACTTATACATACAGATACACACACACACACACACACACACTTCATAACATACACTTATACATGCAGATACACACACACTACATAGCATACACTTATACATGCAGATATACACACACTACATAGCATACACTTACACATGCAGATACACACACACTACACAGCATACACTTATACATACAGATACACACACACACACTACATAGCATACACTTACACATGCAGATACACACACACTACCTTGCATACACTTATACATGCAGATACACACACACTACATAGCATAAACTTACACATGCAGATACACACACACTACATAGCATACACTTATACATACAGATACACACACAATACATAGCATACACTTACACATGCAGATACACACACACTACATAGCATACACTTACACATGCAGATACACACACACACACCACATATCATACACTTATACATACAGATACACACACACACACACACTACATAGCATACACTTATACATGCAGATACACACACACTACATAGCATACACTTATACATGCAGATACACACACACTACATATCATACACTTATACATACAGATACACACACATACACACTACATAGCATACACTTATACATGCAGATACACACACACTGCATAGCATACACTTATACATGCAGATACACACACACTACATATCATACACTTATACATACAGATACACACACACACTACATAGCATACACTTATACATGCAGATACACACACACTACATAACATACACTTATACATGCAGATACACACACACTACATAACATACACTTATACATGCAGATACACACACACTACATAGCATACACGTATACATGCAGATACACACACACTGCATAGCATACACTTATACATGCAGATACACACACACTACATAGCATACACTTACACATGCAGATACACACACACTACATAGCATACACTTACACATGCAGATACACACACACACTACATATCATACACTTATACATACAGATACGCACACACACACACTACATAGCATACGCTTATACATGCAGATACACACACACTACATAGCATACACTTACACATGCAGATACACACACACTACATAGCATACACTTACACATGCAGATACACACACACTACATAGCATACACTTACACATGCAGATACACACACACACTACATATCATACACTTATACATACAGATACACACACACACACACACACACACTACATAGCATAGACTTATACATGCAGATACACACACACTACATAGCATACACTTATACATGCAGATACACACACACACTACATAGCATACACTTATACATGCAGATACACACACACTACATAGCATACACTTATACATGCAGATACACACACATATAACATCGTTTACACTTATACATGCAGATACACACACAATACATAGAATACAATTATACATGCAGATACACACTATATAGCATACACTTATACATGCAAATACACACACACACACTACATAGCTTACACTTATACATGCAGATACACACACTACATAGTATACACTTATACATGTAGATACACACACTACATAACATACACTTATACCTGCAGATACACACTTATACATACAGATACACACACACTACATAGCTTACATTTATACATGCAGACACACACTTCATAGCATACACTTATACATGCAGATACACACACACACACACACACACTACATAGCATACGCTTATATATGCAGATACACACACACTTATAGATACAGATAGACACACACACTACATTATATATGGGTATCTGTAATTCATTGTATGGGGTCCTGGGGTTGGCAAGCACATTAGCTGGCAGTCTGAGGCTGTCACTGCTCATCATATAAAACTGAAGGCCTGCTAGCATTATCACTAGGGATTAGACGTCATCACTTCCAGAGGTTAGAGGTCACCATTACCTGAGGTCAGAGGGTATACAGCCTTCTTACTCCTGCTTAACCCACACACCATTCCTTTTCCACAGGGAATCTAACAGGTAGAGAAAAGCCAGCTGCTTCTTAGTATGGGCCCATGTGACAATGCAGGACATATGGCTAGCAACCCAGGACAGTGGGACAGACCCCTAAATTCGGGACTGTCCCGCAAAAATTGGGACAGTTGGGGGTATGGGAGGTCTCAGTGACTGGCAAACTGTTGTTGTATTTTATTACCTCACATTGCAGCTGTACCAGTTGTGGCACAGCTGATTTACTGTCATTTCCAGCCCTGTTTCAGCACAGTCTGCTCCTTCTGAAGTTCCTGTGCAGTAACTCACAAAAATGGGAATGGTTGTCTGTGTGAGTCATCAGTTGCTAGGCAAAATTCTCGCCTCCCAACTTATTTCTGTGTGTGTGAGCCAAGTGTGTGTGATAGTCCCTGTGTGGGAACAAGAGTGTGTGTTTGTTCCTGTGTGTGTGTCAGAGAAAGAGTGTTTGTTCTTGTGTGTGTGATCAAGAGTGTTTGCTTGTTTGTGTGAACAAGAGTGTGTGTTTGTTCCTGTGTGTGAGCAAGAGTGTGTTTTTGTTCCTGTGTGTGTGTGAGCAAGAATGTGTGTTTGTTCCTGTGTGTGAACATGATTGTGTGTTTGTTCCTGTGTATGTTTGTGTGTGTGTGAGCAAGAGTGTGTGTTTGTTCCTGTGTGTGAGCAAAATTGTGTGTGAGAGCAAAAGTGTGTGTTTATTCCTGTGTGTAAGAATGTGTGTCTGTTCCCTGTGTGTCTGTGTGTGAGCAAGAGTGTGTTTGTTCCTGTGTGTAAGTAAGAGTGTATGTTTGTTCCTGTGTGTGAACAAGAGTGTGTGTTTGTTCCTGTGTGTGTAGGCACATGTTTCGCATGCTTAAGACAATTATGGGATCCACAGGACAGACCGAGGGGTCTCCTCGGCCTCCCCTCACTTCGCAGTTTGCAGAGTCAAGTTTAAGGGTAGTGCCGGCTCAAACATCTGGGGTAGCACTTCCAGCAGTGCCAGTCACGCAGAGCCTGCCTGAGAGCACACACACAGCCCATAAAGGTGGCGGTGCAAAGGGATACATATCCCTGCAAGGTGCATTCATTGCACGCTCACTTAAAACCAAAAATGGTCAAAAAGATTAGAGACGGTAGATACGTCAACATTTTTTAGTTATCCATAGAAGCTTATAGAGCAAGGGAGCATAGCGAGGAGAAGAAAGTGAAATGGCCGGACACTTTTGACAAGTAAGGGCGCTGTTTCCGAGTTTTCACTTCCTGTATTATTGAACAATTCCCAGACCAAGCGTTGGATCTGTTCAAGTATATGGAAGTTATTGAGGTGATCCATGAAAAATATGGTGAGGGGGCGTGGCGCAATTACGACGCTGAGTTCTGCCGAAAAATGACGGGCAACTCCCTACTGACGTTTGGCTCCAAGGACATAGACTTGTGGTCCAGTCTGGGGCCTGAAAATGTCCCTAGTCTAGTCCCAGTATCTAAGATGGGAGTGGTGGGAGTGGTCAAGCCCCAGACCCCAGTTAAACATTGGGGAAAGGAATGTTGGAAATCCAATGAGAAGCAGTGTGACAGGGGAGCATTGTGCTCCTTTTGTCACGTCTGCATGTACTGCGGGGGCCAGCACGCAGGGGTGGAGTGTCAAAGCTGGCCACAATTAGGCCATTGTTGGCAGCTTATACTGACAGGGAGGCCGCTGTTCTGTTGCTGGGAGGGATTCAAGAGGGTTTTAGGATTTCTACGACATGGGCGATATCAGGGTCTCAAACACACCGCAATCTGAAGTCCGCATATGAGTTCCCAACAATAGTTAGGGAGAAGCTGGCCAACTAACTAGCACTGGGTCGTATATCAGGTCCCTTCGTGGAACCTCCACTGCCTTTACTGGTCATCTCCCCGTTGGGGGTGGTGCCCAAGAAGTAGGAAGGGAAGTTCCGCCTCATACAGCATCTGTCATATCCAAAAGGCAGATCTGTGAACAATGCAATCGACCTGGAAATCAGCTCAGTGAAATACCAGTAGTTCGACCAAGTGCTGGGTTTGGTTAGCCAGGTAGGTCGACAGGCGCTGTTAGCCAAACTGGACATTGAGTCTGCATTTTGGCTACTTCCTATTCACCCATCGTCTTTCTGGCTAATAGGTTGTAAGTTTGAGGGCAACTTTTATGTTGATCGTTGCCTTCCAATGGGCTGTTCAGTATCCTGTACCTTCTTTGAGGCCTTTAGTTCCTTCTTGCGATGGGCGGTGGTGACAAAGGCAGAAGGGGGTGCTGTAGCGAACTATCTTGACGACTTCCTGTTGGTAGGCAAGGAGGGAACTGAGGAGTGCACTAGGCTGATGGGGGTAATGCAAGCTCTAATGCAGGAGTTCGGGGTTCAGGGTTCCCCTTGCTGAGGTCAAGACCCAAGGTCCATGTACCAGCCAACGTTCCTAGGTATTGAGATTGACACTGTGGAAGAGCTATGCCGTCTCCCAGAGGACAATGTACAACGTATGCTGGAAGCGGTTGGAAGGGCTGCTGCAGCACAATGTTTATCACTAAGTGACCTGTAATCAGTTCTGGGCCTCCTCAACTTCACCTGTAAGGTGATCCCAATGGGGATGGTTTTTAATAGAAGGCTAGAAGAGACCCTTAAGGGAAATATGCAGGACTCCAGTGCGGATAACAGGGGAAATGAGGGAGGATCTGGCAGTGTGGGAAGTATTCCTGCAGGTTTTAAATGGCGTCCATGAGTGGAGCTTCGGATACGGGACATTTCTGCGCGGAACTTGGAGCTCTGAAGCGTGGCCTGAAGAGTGGGCTACAACAGGCCTGATCAGGAACTAGACATTCCTGGAGCTCTTTCCCATAGTTGTAGCAATTGAACTTTGGGGGCAGGAGCTGAGAAACAGTTTTATCATTTTTTGGATGGACAACATTAGCATGGTGTTCGCCATTAACCACCTGTCAGCATCTTCCCTGCTGGTGGTACAGTTTCTTAGACATTTAGTACTTAGATGTTTACAGTTTAACATCCACTTTGTAGCTAAGCACATGCCAGGGGTGAATAACGTAGTTGCAGATGCGTTATCGCACTTCCAGTGGGAACAGTTTAGGAAGCTTGTACCGCAAGCTGCAGCTTACGGCTTGCCATGTCCCTCTTATCTTTGGCAGATAGCAAGACGTGGACCCCATACATCCATTTGATTCGGGCATCAGTGTCTCCGATGATGTGGAAAACTTACTTTAAAATAAATTGATGTTTGATTCAATATAATCTTAAGCTAATAGCTCAGAGGGATAGCCCACCTAACATTGAACTGTCATGATTCAGATACAGCAGAAATTAAAATCACCTCTTTACTGTCATGCTATTTTCAGTGTATTTCTTCCTTCTCTTAAATTTCTTTTTCAGTAAGAAACAGTTCCGGATTGGGAAATCAGACTGGCCCTGGAAATTTGTATAGACCGGCCCCGCCCCCTCCAACCCAGTCCCGCCCCCTGCAGTCCAGCCACACCCCCTCCAGAGTGAATTATACAACAAAATACAGAGTTCTGAAGTTACACTGGCCTGGCACCCACAGAAAATACACTCAAAGACACACACATACTCACACTAACACACACAGAAAACAAACACACACAAAGACACACACTGTGACACCCACAGAAATAACCAGTAAATAATAATACACATTAATTATCATATTATATAAACAAGCTTAGTGGAGTGGGGTTAGCTGGTTAAGGTTTAGGGCAATTTTGGGCAAATGTTTCTGTGACTGTCACACACACTCTTCACTTCAGCCAGGCACTGGGCAGTAATACATTCATTCATACATCAACATCATACATTTTTAAACCTAGTAGTCGTCCCTACCTTTCTTCAAACTAGATCCCTGTCTGATGATCTCTCAGTCTGAATCTGATCCCTGGCCAGTGGCTTGTAGCTATAATCTGACCGGTCGGTGACACTGACTGACTGTCAGTCTCTTACTGGATCAGGCGGCTGTCGGCTGCTGTCTCTTGACTCGAGTCTGTCCCACGTGGACCGTGGCCTCCTTACTCAGCTCCATCCTGGACTCA
Source organism: Bombina bombina (assembly GCF_027579735.1). NCBI lineage: Eukaryota > Metazoa > Chordata > Amphibia > Anura > Bombinatoridae > Bombina > Bombina bombina. The sequence continues at coordinate 796,128,814 of NC_069500.1, read as the reverse complement.
GTACTGTTACGTGAGACTGTGAGTGTGCTCACGTGACGTTCACCAATGCCCCGCCCCCGTAATCCTCCACCAGCAGTGGCAGCCAGTAAATGAGTATTGCGGCCTGCGTCACCGTGATATCCATCTCTGACTCCTGAGCACTGTCTGCCGCTGCGATGGACAATTGGGAAGCTAGCAATGTCAGCCAAAGCCCAAAAAAAAGCCACCGGATCAGTGCAGCTAGTACCAGCCCACCCTGGGCCCGGCCCACCGGGATTTTTCCCGGTATCCCGGCGGCCCAATCCGGCCCTGGAAATGTCATTTTATATGCCAGCCCATTTTATAACACCTGTGTAGGGGTGGTTTTTAAGACTAGATTGCAATCAGGAGGGGTTAGACAGGTGCAGAGAGAAAACTGGTCCAGCTCTTAAAATATCATTTGATTGCAAATAAATACATATGATACCCTGATTACATGTTATATTCACAAATTATTCCTGCTCAGAATAATAATACATTTACAATATATACATATATTGGTATAAATAAACACAGAGACAACATTGTTTAGAACAAAAAAAGGAACTTAGGGACATGTAAATATGTTTGCAAAAGATTTCAGACATAACACACACACACACACACACACATACATGTACAAATTCTAGCATTAATAATCATTTATAAAAAATAAAAAAAGAGATACAAGCATATCACGACTTCTAGAAATACAAATACACATTAATTTATGTGAAAGTATCATATAACAAATAAATATAAAAATAACTTCCAATGAGATATTGTTTGTTGAGGTATAAATGTAGCTATTTCTTAGACATTAACAGATGAAAAATAAAAGATTAGCTTTAGAGAAATGTGCTTGTTCATGGACAGTAATGAAATGGTATAAATAAAGTTGGCAAAAACCCGAGTAACCGCAACATCGATGAATGTTAATTAACAGTAGTCTGATGCTCATCACACCGTACTTGACGCGTGTGTTTTTGACGGTAATTTTGATAAATAAGGGGATCATATTTGGATCCGCAGCAGCGATATCTGGCGATGTCTGGCAAGCGTATTGACGCCGGCGAATGCACTGAGATTGACGCTTTGATAAATATGCCCCAAAGGGGTATATTTATTATAGTGCGAGAGGACATGATACGATGTAGTGTACCATGTCCGCTGCACATCGATAAATGCCGACAGCATACGCTGTCGGCATTTATCATTGCACCAGCAGTTCTTGTGAACTGCTGCTGCAATGCCGCCCCCTGCAGATTGGCCGCTTGTAGGGGGTGTCAATCAACCCGATCGTATTCGGTCGGGTTGATTTCTGTCCGCGGCCTCAGAGCAGGCAGGCAAGTTAGGGAGCCTGAAGGCTCGCGTTGAAACAGGGGCATTAAGTTCCATACGGAGCTTGATAAATCGGCCCCGAAGTACTATTGCATTGTCTTTTTAACATGCATTTGTTGATTATGCAAATCTACTGTATTTACTGGTCCTTTAATACATAGTTAATCCCGCTGCTACTGGACTTCAGAGAACAACTTGCTTAAAGTACCAGAGAATTTTTAGCATTTTTGCTGTTACTCTGTTTAAACAGAACCAGAGCATTTGTTTTTTGATATCCCTATAAAAAATTTCAAATGATACAATCCAAGGTATTAATCTAGGCATATTTTGGTATATTTGATGCCACTTTTTGGCTGTCTTTAGGTTTCTCACTGACATTATTTACACACAACTACTGCAGTCATAAGACAAATGGTTGTAAAAGCGTCTCTGGGACCCCCTTTTTTCAGAAACAGCAGACAAGTATGGCTTTCACTTTGCTTTTTGGCAATTACAAGCTGCTAATTGCATCTGTGCACCTCTCCTCTAAAAGTTCTGGCAGTGGATTATCAGTTAGTTTGTAAGGTAAAGGAGCATTCCAGTCAAAATTGAAATACACATAGATGAATTACATTTTTGAATAGAAACATATTTGCAATATACATACATTGGCAAAAATACTTGTAGCAAAAGTTATTACTGTTTTAGTGTTAGCATTTTTCTCTGCAGGTGCATGTAAAACATAGCTAGGTATTCACAGTGCCCCAGCATTTTAAATACTGCAGCTGCTCAGAGCACCAGTGGGGTTTGTATCATGTCAGCAATTAACAAATAAAGTCATTACCAGATGGTAAAAGCACCTTAGGCTGTTTGAGCAAATGATGTGCATAAAGAGAGTGAGAGTTAGTGTGAGAGAGAGTGAGTTAGTGAGAGAGAGTGAGTTAGTGAGAGAGTTAGTGAGAGAGAGCGTTAGTGAGCGAGAGTTTGTGAGAGTTTGTCTGGGTGAGTGTGCGATCATACAGCTAGATTACAAGTTATGGCGTAATGACTGTTTGCAAATAGCGCATGCGTTATTTTTATTGCGCACTCTTCATAACGTAGGTATTACGAGTCTGAAAACAACCTCGTTGCGCATCGTGGTAACACGAGTACCGCGTTTATTTCCCTAGCGTAATCACGGACGCGTAATGGATTCTACTATAGAGCTCAATGCAAACTGAAGAATATACAGATTTTTCATCTAACACTCGATATTGCGAGAACTAAACACTGCTCTGTCATATTACACATACAACATAATGGACAATAAAAAGAATCAGATCAAATGTACAAACAACAATCGCTCACACAACATAGCACATACGCATTCAACATTTACAATCTCTTTTACAACAAATACTACACAACATTTACACTAAATAAGGATTAGGAAAATACATTGCGATCTGCATCACGGAACAAAAGAACATGAAAACAATGAGAATTGTACACTGATACACAAACAAAACATTTGCATTGGCGATTAGGAAACATTATTCAAAATAAACATTTACAACACTTAACAGATACGATACCATCAGAAATCAGCATTTAGATTTTGAGATACTGAATTAGGAGAATGTTATGCAAAGCGATCACTATGACATCATCGCATTATACACATTCCAGAAATACATATGTGCATTTAGAAACTCAATCTGAGCATGCGCAAATTAAAACAACTACTCCACATTGCACACATACAAATCTTCACTAAAGCACACCTGGACCTCGTTTACTTTGCAAACCGGTACATCATTAACCATTTACATAGGGTATATAAGCACGCTAGAAACATGACTTCCTTGACTGTATTGCTTTTTTGAGATAGGTGCAGGTTTAGGTGTTGGAGGTTTCAGAGAGTTAGCGAGTTAGTTAGTAAAACAGACCTTGTTTACTTTGCAAACCGGTACATCATTAACCATTTACATAGGGTATATAAGCACGCTAGAAACATGACTTCCTTGACTGTATTGCTTTTTGTAGATAGGTGCAGGTCTAGGCGTTGGAGGTTTCAGAGAGTTAGCGAGTTAGTTAGTTAAAGAGAGAGAGTTAGTTTGTGAGAGAGAGTGAGAGTTAGTTAGAGAGAGTGAGAATTAGTGAGTTAGTGAGAGAGAGTGAGTTAGTGAGCGAGAGTTTGTGAGAGTTTGTCTGGTTGAGTGTGCGAGTGCTGACATAAACTCATTTATATGCAAACACATTCAATACATAGATATGCATATCAGTAGCACTACATACACTCCATACCCCATTCCCTTTAAACCTACACTCCATACCCCATACCTAGGGGAGAGCCGAGGCAGGGGATCAGCGAGGAGATCAGCGAGGAGCTCTTAGAGCTTATTAGGCAGCAGACTAGTCAGCAGGTTAGGGAGCAGGTTCGGGAAGAGGTTCTGGAGGAAGTTAGGCAGGAGAGAGGGACAGGGAGGGGAAGGGGGAGAGGAAGGGGGAGAGGAAGAGGGAGATGAAGGGGGAGATGTCAGGGTGGGTGTTGAAGATGAACAAGTGGCTGGGCCCAGTGGTGTAGGGCAGGAGCGCAGACAGGGCGCTTTACAGTCCAGAAAACAGAGGCTCACATCACAGGGGAAGCCCAGGCAGAGGGAGGAGAGGTATACCAGGGAGGAGGGCTAAGAGGCTGCAGGCACCGAATACCACACCTTCAGATAAGAAAAAGTTGTGGCTGAAGATCAGAGATGCCGTCAACACAGTGGGGGATTTCAGGAGGGGTGTCAAATTAATACAGCACAGCTACCGGGACTGGAGAAGTGAACTCAAGAAGATTTCAAGGGAGAGGGAATACCATACAGGGACCGGTTGCGGGCCGGAACAGATATTTGTATACAGCCGCTGGGAGGACATGCAGCGCCCAAACATCTCCGAGGTGGCCATAGTCGGTATCGAAGGAGGAATTAATACCGGGAACCTGCACTTCTAATCTGCTGGTAAGCTCATTTAATAATCTCTTTACATCCACCTCATAACCCATTCACATGCCAAATAAATTAGGGATATGACTAACTGTAAGGGTTTTTTCCCTGTTTGTTTGCCATGTGCTGCTGGCAGCCATTTTACTCACCTCTCTTCCTGACTATGGTGCATTGTGGGGGATGCTGCTCATTTCCTGCACTTCCTTTTATGGCCAGACTGGTGTGTATCATCCATGTGAGACAGGATACAGTCTCAGAATTGTGATGTCATCACTTATTATTTATAGGGCCTCTGCCCAGTATGCTTTGCCTTTGCGTTGTCTCAGACCTGTTTGTGAGAGTTCTTGTGTATTACCTTGCTGCCTGATGTCCTTCCTGGTTCTGTTTTCCTTGTTCCTGATTCCGGCTCGTCTGACTATTCGCTTTGGCTCCTGACTCGGCTCGTCTGACTACCAGCTCTGGTTTTGACTCCTGGCTTGTTATTTGACTTGTGGATTTTTTATTATTTTTTGCTATTAATAAAGGTGTGATTATTTTTGCACTTCTCGTCTCAGTCTGATTCCTGGCACCCTGACATTACGCAAAGGCCATGAATCCTGATGGTGTTAATTATCCACCTTTACCTGCCATCATTTCCAGGATGGATGTACAGGATCACCGCTTAGATCAATTTGCACTAGGCCTGCAAACCCTGCTGACTCGCACTGCACATTTGGACCAAAGTGTCCCCCAGATGATAAACTCTCCGCATTTTCCGGTTGTTCTGAGTTATCCCTGGCTCCAAAAGCACAATCCCAGTCTCGACTGGTGCAGGTCCGAAATTTTGTCGTGGTCCCTGCAATGTATTTCCACTTGTCTTCGGAAACCAGTTAAAGTCTTGTGCACTTCTTCGGTATCTCAATTGCCAGAGGAGTACCGAGAGTTCCTAGACGTTTTGACAAGGTGCGTGCCGGTACGTTGCCTCCTCACCGGTCTTACGATTGTGCCATAGACCTGCAACCCGGAGCCATTCCTCCTCGGGGCCGGGTGTACCCTCTGTCTGTTGCAGAGAATTGTGCTATGGAGGAGTATGTTGCTGATGCTCTGTCGTGGGGGTTCATCCGCAAATCCTGCTCTCCTGCAGGGGCTGGCTTCTTCTTTGTGTACAAAAAGGGTGGCGAGTTAAGACCATGCATCGATTATAGGGGTCTTAATCATCTTACCATTAAGAATACTTACCCTATTCCGCTCATTACGGAACTCTTTGACCGCCTCAACGGAGCTACGGTCTTTACTAAACTTGATTTGAGAGGAGCGTACAATCTCGTTAGGATTAAGGAGGGCCACGAATGGAAAACAGCATTTAACACCAGGAGCGGGCATTATGAGTATCTTGTAATGCCTTTTGGCCTATGTAATGCTCCTGCTGTTTTTCAGGAATTTATTAATGATGTCCTACGAGATATGTTGCAACAGTGTGTTGTGGTGTACTTAGACGACATCCTCATACACTCACCCACACTTGAGGCTCATCGTTCTGATGTTACACGGGTTCTTCAGAGACTACGTGAGAATGGCCTGTTTTGTAAACTCGAGAAATGTGAGTTCCATCAGACTCAAGTAACCTTCCTAGGTTATGTTATCTCCGTTGCAGGGTTCTCCATGGATCCTGACAAGTTATCTGCAGTTCTGCAGTGGCCTCGCCCAGTTGGTCTTCGGTCTATTCAACGTTTTTTGGGGTTCCCCAATTACTATAGAAAGTTTATGAAAAAAACTTTTCTTCCTTGGTCAAACCTATCACAGACATGACCCGTAAAGAGAATGTTCCACTCCATTGGTCACCTACTGCCATTAAGGCCTTTGATAGTCTCAAGACTGCCTTTGCTGCCGCTCCAGTTCTGGCTCATCCTAACCCTGTCCTGCCTTGAGGTCGATGCGTCTGAGACTGGAGTAGGTGCCCTCTTGTCTCAACGTCCTACGCCTGATGGTTCTTTCCATCCATGTGGTTTCTTCTCTAAGAAATTGTCTCCAGTGGAGTGCAATTATGAAATTGGCGGCAGGGAATTACTGGCCATAATTTTGGCACTCAAGGAATGGAGGCATCTTCTTGAGGGTACTAGCGTGCCAGTGCTCATTCTTACTGACCACAAGAATTTAACTTATCTTTTTGAAGCAAAACATTTGTCGCCCCGACAGGCCAGATGGGCGCTATTTTTGTCTCGGTTTAATTATGTGGTCTCCTACCTGCCTAGTAGTAAGAATGTTAGGGCTGATGCCCTCTCTCGACAATTTTTGCCTTTGTCCAAGGAGGAGTCTGTACCTACTCCTGTTATACCTCCTGACCATATTTTTGCTACCATACATACTAATTTGACTTCTCCCTTGGGGGAGGAGATCCTGGCTGCACAAACCAATGCACCTCCTGAGAAACCTAGTGGTAAGTGTTTTGTTCCTGAGAATCTTCAAACTAAACTTTTGCACACTTACCACTATCCTAAAGCCGCAGGTCACCCAGGCAAGAACCAAATGATTTGGTCTGTCACTCAACAATTCTGGTGGCCAGGTCTTCGTTCTGATGTTGCTGCGTATGTTGCCTTCTGCTCAGTTTGTGCACAGAATAAGACTCCTCTATGTCTTCCTGTGGGTCTTCTTCAACCTATTGCTAATGGTGAGCGTCCTTGGACACATCTTTCCATGGTCTTCATTGTCGAGCTCCCTGTTTCCAATGGCAATACTGTTATCCTTATGGTGGTTGACCGTTTTTCTAAAATGTCACATTGCATTCCCTTGATGAAGCTGCCTACTGCTCAGGAGCTTGCTTCAATTTTTGTCCGGGATGTCTTCCGTTTACATGGGTTACCCAAGGAGATAGTGTCTGACCGGGGTAGCTATTTTGTCTCCAGATTTTGGCATTCCTTTTGTGCTCAAATGGGGATTCATTGGATTATCACCCTTAATTCAATGGGGCTGCGGAACGGTCTAATCAAGCTCTGGAACAGTTCTGCCGTTGCTATGTCTCAGATCACCACAATAATTGGTCTGAACTGTTACCTTGGGCAGAGTTTGCTCGTAATAGTGCTATTAATGCTTCCTCCAAGTTATCCCTGTTCATGGCGAATTATGGGTTTCAACCATCCTTGTTGCCCAATTCATTCATGTCTCAGGGTATTCCGGCTTTGGAGGAGCATCTCCGGCAACTCCGTTCCACGTGGGTGCAGATTCAGGATTGCCTTCATCGTTCTATGCAGCGCCAAAAGTTACAGGCTGATCGTAGGCGTCTGCCCGCACCGTCCTACCAGGTTGGTGAGAGAGTTTGGTTGTCCTCCCGCAACTTGAACCTTCATGTGCCTTCCAATAAATTGGCTCCCCGTTATGTTGGTCCTTTTCGAATACTCCGACGGGTTAATCCTGTGGCCTACGCTCTTGACCTTCCTCCTGCTATGCGCATCTCCAATGTTTTTCATGTCTCCCTCTTGAAACCATTGGTTTGTAATAGGTTTACCACTGTCTTGCCTCATCCCCGTCCTATCTTTGTTGACAACCATGAGGAGTATAAGGTCAGCAGCATTATTGACTCTCGTATGTCCAGGGGCCGTGTACAGTATTTGGTTTACTGGAGGGGCTACATCTGGAGGAGCGTTCTTGGGTTCCCTCCTCTGATGTTCATGCTCCTGCCCTCCTCCATGCCTTCCATGCCCGTTTCCCCAAGAAGCCTTTTGTCCTCCCGCGGGGGAGGAGTTGTTGAGGGGAGGGTACTGTCAGGGTTTTTCCCTGTTTGTTTGCCATGTGCTGCTGGCAGCCATTTTACTCACCTTTCTTCCTGACTATGGTGCATTTTGGGGGATGCTGCTCATTTCCAGCACTTCCTTTTATGGCCAGACTGGTGTGCCTCATTCATGTGAGACAGGATGCAGTCTGTATGTCATCACTTATTATTTAAAGGGCCTCTGTTCAGTATGCTTTGCCTTTGCGTTGTCTCAGACCTGTTTGTGAGAGTTCCTGTGTATTACCTGGCTGCCTGACGTCCTTCGTGGTTCCTGATCCCTGGCTTGTTCCTGACTCTGCTGTTTTCCTTGTTCCTGATTCCGTCTCATCTGACTATTCGCTTTGGCTCCTGACTCGGCTCGTCTGACTACCAGCTCTGGTTTTGACTCCTGGTTTGTTATTTGACTTGTGGACTTTTTATTATTTTTTGCTATTAATAAAGGTGTGATTATTTTTGCACTTCTCGTCTCAGTCTGATTCCTGGCACCCTGATACTAACGCAATTACGATTTTTTCAACATTATTACGTAAACACATTCAGAATTACCTTAAGAAAGTTAGATTTGAAGAAAAGCCATCACATTAGTATCTAGTCTACAGATTAGGTGTGCATTTAAACAGATTAAAGATGCTCGCAAAAATACATTCATGTTTACCATCTAGATATCCGAAAGATGGGTTTGCAAATACGTAAATTGTATTGATTGCTTGTGGTTACAATTGAATTACGAAGGCAGCCTCATAAATACACTTTCAAAAATAACATTTACATCTTTATTTGGAACTTTGCTAATGTCTCTTATTTCTTTAATTTCCAAATATACAGAGTCTGAGGCCGGGGAGGAGAAAACACAGCACGAACATGCTCCTCCTTCACCCAGGCATGAGAGTGGTGCAGAAGATGACAGGCCACCTGGGGGAGAACTGGAAGATATCCCTGCACCCCCCCCCCCCCTGCAGAAGATATCCCTGCAGCAGCAGCCCCCCGTGCAGCTCGCCGTGCAGCAGCTCCTCCTGAGGAGAACATCCCCCCAGAAATCCCAGTGGTGGAGCTATTAAGGGGCTTCCTGGAGGAAATGCAGAACTCCCGGAGGGCACAACAGGCACACACAGAGTTTATGACCAACGCAGTGAACCGCCTGACCGAAGGACAAACAAATATGTTAAATGTTCTAAATAATATATTGCAGGTCCTCCGGGAGTTGTCAAGCATACCATATGCAGAAATGGGAAGACCACAAAAGCCTGGACCATCAACTCCTGGACCATCAGCTCCTGTGCCACCTCCATCTCCTACTCTGTCTGGTCAATCCCAAACCACTCACAGTACTCCTCCTCCCCTTCTTCCCCAACCATCTCCAATCAGGACACGTCGGAGGGGGCATTTGCCCTCCCCAGAGCCTCCATCTTGTGGGAAGAAGGGAAGGAGAAAGAAGTAATTATGTATATATATATATATATATATATTAAAATTTAATGAGTAAAGGATAGGTATGTGATGATGTTGTCTTCTTACATTTATGGAGCACACTCTGTATTTAATAGGAGGCATATTGTTTGCAGAGTGTGTTTTACAAGTGTGTTGAGACAACATCATTACATGCTGTCCTTGTTGGTTAGATTGATTGTTTTTTGTGATGTGATGTCTAAACCTGTTCTCCTAATACAAAACAATGACCATTACAATTATAAATGATGGCATATTTAGGAGTTTTCAATGTAGAAAATTAAACACAACACATTCATTATTTGTTAATGTTCAAATATTGTTGACAAACATATTAAACAAGATTGAGTATATTTATCGATGAAAATTTGTGGATTAGCACTTGCCTCAAAATATATTCGGGATCAACAACACATTGCCTTCATTTGTTTCTTTCACAAGACAGCCATCAACAGATATTTCTTTACTCTTTATCATCTATGTTTCAACAATGTACATGATTGACACAATCCATAAACCAAGAAAATCATGTTTTTAAACTTGTGTTTTCATTCGCAAACATATTGCGGGACAACGTAATCCAATCAAATGACGGATTTAACACCTTTGCATGTGAGGTCTTACGCAACATGGCGCATCCAATATCGCGGAACAATGTTATCCAATCAAATGACGGATTTAACACCTTTGCATGTGATGTCTTACGCAACATGGTGCATCCAATATCGCGGAACAACATAATCCAATCAAATTACGGATTTAACACCTTCGGATGTGACATCTTACGCAATATGGCGCATCCAATATCGCGGAACAACATAATCCAATAAAATGACGGATTTAACACCTTTGCATGTGATGTCTTACGCAACATGGTGCATCCAATATCGCGGAACAACGTAATCCAATCAAATGACGGATTTAACACCTTTGCATGTCAATAACAAATGTATTTCTATTTCACAATCTAGCATGTGCTATATTATTAACTAGCAAGCGTGTTTGTTTTATGTAATGCACAGCTTCACATAATGTAACGCTAGATAACATAATACTGAGATATGTGAAATTTTATCCATTATTTGTAAAAAAATATATATTTCATTAGAATAGGAAGATTAGGAAATATTTAGAAAGCAGCAGGGTTTAACATAGAAATAATGCTACTATATACATCACGAAAACTTGTATTGTTTATACATTATATGTTACCTATAGCAATATATTGTTTGATAATTAAATATAATCAAAAATAATAGAAAGAGATTAATCATCTAAAATGTGTGCATTACACAAAGTGATTTCTTATGTTATACTACTACAATAAGATGTAAGGAAAATTGGAATATATGTGCTGACAACACTCAGATAATAGTCTGTTTTAAATATATTATATGTGTATGTTGATTTCCAAAGTAAAAATAATAAAATGTACATTATTAATGCATATCCATAAATTAAGAATTGTGGTCATCCTTTCGTGGAGTTGACAAGGGTAAACAAAGGCCAGTATAGCCCCTTTGGAGCCATCTGACAAGGTATAGTGCATCACGGTCCTTTCATGGAGTTGAAAAGGGTAAACAAAAGCCAGCATAGCCCCTTTGGTGCCACCTGACAAGGTGACATAGTGCATCGCAGTCCTTTCATGGAGTTGACAAGGGTAAACAAAGGCCAGCATAGCTCCTTTGGTGCCATCTGACAAGGTGACATAGTGCATCACAGTCCATTCATGGAGTTGAGATGGGTAAACAAAGGCCAGCATAGCCCCTTTGGAGCTATCTGACAAGGTGACATAGTGCATCACAATCCTTTCAGGGAGTTGGCAAGGGTAAACAAAGGCAAACATAGCCCCTTAGTCTAAATCTGACAAGGTGAAATAGTGCAACAGGCACAACAAGAACAAACAATAAAAATACAAAATTGGCCAATGGGCAACAAATATAACATAACATGTGGATGGAGGAGTTATTTGTGCTCTCTTTGGTCATCTTCGGATCCTCCACTTACTGGGGCATCATCCTCACCTTCCTCAGCCTGAGGTTCTGCAGCTGCGTCTTGATGCCTTGCCTCCATACTTATGATGCGCATTAGCATCAAGTGATTAAGCTGCAGCTGCATAAGCATGGTGTCATGTATCCTTCCCAGCAACTTATGTGAACTCTAAACGTGCTAGAGCCTCTAGTGTCAACCATGCTGAGTCACAACCTAAACATAAATAAAGATTAAAAAGTATTATTAATTACAAAACATAATAAAAATATAGCAAAGAGAAATTGTACTTATTAAAATACAAATCAGGATTATAATAAAATATGCTATAGAGAAGAAGAATTACACATTTAGGGGTCCATTTATCATTGTGCGGATGGAAATGGTCCGCTATAGCAAACCATGTCTGCTGCACAGCGGTAAATGCCTACAGCATACGCTGCCGGCATTTATCATTGCACCAGCAATGGTGAACTGTTGGTGCAATACCGCCCCCTGCAGATTCGCGGCCAATCGGCCGCTAGCAGGGGGTGTCAATCAACCCAATCGTATTCGATCGGGTTGATTTCTGTCTGCCGCCTCAGAGCAGGAGAACAGGTTATGGATCAGTGGTCTTTAGACTGAAGGCTCGACCAGAAACACAGGGCATCAAGTTCCGTTCAGAGCTTGATAAATAGACCCCTAAATATGTTCTTCATAGATAAACCATTAAGATATTAAGAAAACTAAAAACCCTATCGATCTGAAAACATTATTTCTTTGGTTTATGACACACTGTGAAAAGGGCGGTGATAACAAATACAATAGGTGGGAGGGTGATGCCAAGAAGTGGAAGGTCCATCTGAAATATATAATACAATTTTATAAATACATATATTATATGAAAATATATTATTATATTGAAATACATTAATATTCACCATCATTTTAAATCTATATTCATTTTCTCATAAAATATTTATACAAAGTCACAATAATGACTATGTTTAAATCTATTGATTGATTTGAAGCAAGTCTAATTTATAATAATATTTAATTGATCCTTGAAACTCTGATTGCTCACTGGTATTTTTTATGGAAAGTTTGATCAATACATTAAAAATCATAACAATGATGACATAATGAGATGGTCTGCATCTAGGCACTCAGATGATTAGCAATGACTGTCTGTACAATCATAAGATGATTATTGGTTGTTTGGATGTAATATGCATGTGACATCATGATGTAATTCATGACAATTTATACATATATAAGCAAATAAATCTATAATTTGTATGTTCATGCTGCATGATATAGAAAGGGGGCAGTAGTGTATTTGAAAATTAATGGAATAATATATTTTAAAGGGACCAAGCAGTAGACTTTAGTTTTCTTCAATAGTATGATTTTGAAACAATACACGTTATATAAATGTTGTTATATATATTTGACATACCATCAGACTCCAAGGGAGCCACATTCTCCTCCATTGCACATGTAACAACCATATCTGTAAAACATAATATGTTGTGTACACGTTAAAATCAAATATCATATTATTTTTTATTATTATTATGTGTTACTGGTGATCAAGGACACACATCAATGTTGCATTAAAGAGATTCTGAATCAAAGTTAGGAATTTCATATTTTTGATGGAGCATGCAATTGAAATAAAATATATAATTATCGATGATTAAAAATTAAATGTGATTGTCTGTATTTTGTAAATCCGGAAAAAAAGCATAGCACACGGAACATTTAATAGTTATCATGTGTGTATCGCTTGATGATTGTTATCTACATTTATACAAAATATCAACATGTGATAGCCATGTTCAGAAGCACAAAGGTGTAGACTAAGAAGATTTGAGATCTTAATATTAAACTTATAAAATAAATATATATATATAATTAGAGGAGTACAATATAAGTTTTATTCAAATTAAATGCTTCATCATAATCCAGATCCGAATATTTTTTAAAAAGACACCTTTAATGACGTATGAATGAGTAAATGAATATTATGTAACACAATTTGTACATCAGCTTTTGGTATTATAAAATAAAATTATTCTAAACTATTTAAAATAATATCTTTCGAATTGTGAAGACTAGACCACTAATATGAAAATTAAATTAATTCGTTCATCAAGGTGAGTGGAAAGAAAATGATGTCTTTCACATATGTCCTATTTCTTAAAATATTAGACATCTGATTCTTATCATATTAATCTATGGCATATCTAAAAATAACTATTGGTCCCTGTTTCAAAATAAATCCAGACAGAAAATTAACACTTTGAATAATAACTGGTGACAACTAGAGCATAATACATGTGGCACATATATAAATTTGTGCAATGTACAGTAATCTGGTTTCTGACACAACACATATTGATCACAATGCAAGACATAAGATATATTTTAAACTATGTCATCATGGTGCTGTTAGAATATGCTTATATATAAAGGTAAATGATACAAACAGGTTAATATATACACCCCACTCGCTCTTTAGCCTGGCTTACCGGACTCTTACAGCGGGCATCGATATCTTCATATACCTCTTTAGGAATGCTCTCGCTTCTTCACCGGTTCGGCTTAGCATCCTCGTAGGGGAAAAAACAACCGCCACTCCAGGACACGCCCAGTGACGTCCTCTGCTTCTCTGATCCAATGATAGCGCAACTCCTGCTCACACCTCCCCCAACACTGAAAGCTGTGATGAATGAACCCACAGTAGCAAGTATTCAAACAGATCAGAATTCACCACAGGTAGGGTAAAATAAAATCCAAACTTTAATTTGTCTTCAAACAAGACAACACTTCATTAAAAACCAAATCAATGGTAATGGCAACAACAACATGACTTTCATACAGCAAATGGTGTGTCACTAATGGCCATGAATACTATATATAAAGCTAACCCGAGAGTGAAAGATGTGATTTAAATCACAGTATTGTTTCATCAAAACAGTGTAATAATTAATAAAGATATTTTGTATCTTTAGATAAATTCAATATCAATATTTGAGAATGTCACTCTAAAGGAATAGTCTATTCCATATGTTGATGTAATGAATTGGATAAAGCATGCAATTTCAATAAAATATATAATTTCCTCCTATCATCATGAATATTTAATTATCCTTCTCTCTTAATGATAATAAAAAATATCAAAGCATATGAGATGGATATTTATCTATTCTGCACATGTGTAAAAATGTGTTAGTGTTGTCTAAATGTAGCCACCAACTGTCAAGCACTACCCAGGTGCTGAATCCAAAATGGGCAAGACTCGAAGATTACATTCAAATAAAGATAGCAAGATTCTGAGGAATATCTTTGAATACTAATGAATTGTGATTTTGATTACAATGGAATTCGATCTCTGAATAGTTATTCTTCTTTTTCAATACACTTGAAATCTAATTAGAGGATCCATGATAATATAAATCAATGTGAATGTATTAGGCAATGTTATGTCCAAATTTGTAAGTCAAAAGTGAAGTATAATGAGACATACCAGACTGGGATAAACCCGAGCTTGAGGGTCCAGCACCAACATCCATATCTGTAAAATATTCAATCAGGATTGGATATCATTAATACAAATAATAACTTTGACACAAACAATCATACATTGTTTTTCAATTTGAAAAAGTTAAACATATTTTAATTCTTCACGTGAGTTGATTGTTTTCTAAAATGTATTTATAAATAAAGAGATCATATATGTTTATTTTAAAGCTTTTATGTTGTTGACTGTCCCTTTTAGTCATTTTATGTATTCTTGCATTGTCATCAATTGTTATACATTGGCCTGTCAATTTTTAATTTTATATTGCTAGTATAGCTTTTGTAATTTAGAATATTGAAAATCAGGATACTGTATTCTTAACATTTATACTAATTAATGTATACATTTGACCAACATGTCTAAAGTAATGCCACTGTTACTGCAAACACATGTTCACGTCTCTGTGCAATTATATCTTCCATGATCATTGCGCAATAATTAAAAGCGTAATTGTGCATCCGTGATTATGAATCGATTTGGATCTTGTAGTGTGATGAGTATAATTTTTAAAGCTTTCAAATATATTTACAATTGTGTGTATCAAGATATTCCAATAGGATCATTGTAAAGATTTATTGATACAAATTAATATTTCTAAGTTTTGTATGAATCGATATTCAATGTATGAAATGGCGGGCGATATGGATTTCACAGATGCGCAATTCCATTTTATCTCTGTGACGCATATTCGGGAGAGCACAAGAAAAAGCATTATTTCTATTTGATGTGTGACGAATCTTAATTCAGATGTCTACCATCATAGGTAACGTCTGTTGTGAGATCTATATAGGTTGAATATAATAAAGTCTATATAATATAGACTTTATTACGCAGCCGCAACCTCATATCCCTGAATCTCCTGATGATTTTCTCAGGGCTCCTCTGGACGTCTGCCACCCCATTCACAGAAAGGGAGACAGACACCCAGATGGCCCTTTTGACCGCCCCAGTCGTCGACCTCTTCTGATCCCAAACATTTCCGGATAAAACTCGTTGACCGCGTACACCAGTGCAGCACTTTCCTCTCTGGTGAACCTTGGAGACATCCTGACAAAATACAGGCATAAGAGAACTAACAAAAATGGCAACGTGTAATGGACTTTTATATGGGGAAGTAAACATGAGATATACCATGGGACATGGTATATGTACATCTGATTGGATAAAATACTGTAATTTAGTTAGCATGTCTGTGAGGCCATATTGACTCAAGTCATGTTTGTGCGATGAAGTCTGATTGTCCGTTACTTAATGGTTCATGGATTCATATATTTGTAACTTTCATACACATACCTCCTGGGGGTGCTGTTACTACATTTGGCATGTAGACTTTTCTTTAGAATTTATGAGAATGGAATGCGTATATGTGACGCATATATAATATATGGAATCCATTAAATATTCATCTATTTTGTTGACATTTGAACTAGATTTTATTTTTAATCATGATAGTAAATACAATCCAGTCACTTTAGTAAATGTTTATGACACATTTCGATGTTTATTGATCAACAGATGTGTAACATTGTTCAAGTTATTTAAAAAAGTTTACAAATATTTTAGATTCAATCATGTAAATATTTTATGTATTCATTGTTTATTAAATAAATATTGTGACTCATTGGGATATAATGACAGTGCTCTCTTAAATGTATTTACAATCCCAACAATGCACATCGATTGTGTGCTAAGTGACAGTGTGTGAAATTATATTCGACTTTTTATAAATGTGAATCTCGTGTTGAAAGATACGTTTACCACGCTATATTTCAATAATGGTGAAATGCGTTCTTCGTATTTATAATGGACGTTACTTTGAGAAAATAAAGGGATATTTTTTAATGGAAATTCAACGTTTCTGGTCCTTATTTATAAAAATCAAATAAAGCATATATTTGTCTGAAATGTTCACATATAATTTTCTTTTTCTTTATTGTTAAGGAGCAGATATGCAATAGTGTGACTTATCTAAAGACATGTAGCTAACATTGCAGCTATGCATTGTTGCCCACCCACAAATAAGCAGATATCTCCCAGTAATGCTTTGCTGCTCATAAGCCTATGCATATAGTTTTTTCAAACTTAGGATAACATGAGAATGAACCATATGTGATTATCTAAGTAAAATTTTATTTTATTCAAATCTGCTCTGTTGCAATCATGGAAGATTAACTTTGGGTTGCATGTCCCTACAAATGAAAAACCCATCACAAGCGATTAACTAAAACTAAAAAGTTGACATATTTACTGTACTTTTACAATATTGCTCTTCTCATTGATGAATGCATGTAATAGCCACTATACTAATAGTAAATATGCAATGTTAATTTTTTACAATAAATATGCAGTCATGTCTAAATATGATAATATATTTAAATAGATGAGTGTATACCCCGTGAAAGGTTATATACATTTAAAGGGACAGTAAACCAAAAATAGATATTCACTTTAATACACATTCCACATTTTGTCATACTCGACCCTGTTATATGAATATACACTTCATCTGTGTGAGGACCTTGTATGTAAACTGGCCACTTATCTCCCTCCTTTGATGGAGCTTTTTAATGATTTAGTGCAGACTCTTAAAGGGACAGTATACTATAATATTTGGTTTACTTACGGCTAGATTTAGAGTTCGGCGGTAGCCGTCAAAACCAGCGTTAGAGGCTCCTAACGCTGGTTTTGGCCGGCCGCTGGTATTTGGAGTCAGTGATTAAAGGGTCTAACGCTCACTTTACAGCCGCGACTTTTCCATACCGCAGATCCCCCTACGCCATTTGCGTAGCCTATCTTTTCAATGGGATCTTTCTAACGCTGGTATTTAGAGTCGTTTCTGCAGTGAGCGTTAGAGCTCTAACGACAAGATTCCAGCCGCCTGAAAAAAGCAGGAGTTAAGAGCTTTCTGGCTAACGCCGGTTTATAAAGCTCTTAACTACTGTACCCTAAACTACACTAACACCCATAAACTACCTATGTACCCCTAAACCGAGGTCCCCCCACATCGCCGCCACTCGATTAAAATTTTTAACCCCTAATCTGCCGACCGCCACCTACGTTATACTTATGTACCCCTAATCTGCTGCCCCTAACCCCGCCGACCCCTATATTATATTTATTAACCCCTAACTTGCCCCCCACAACGTCGCCGCAAGCTACTTAAAATAATTAACCCCTAATCTTCCGACCGCAAATCGCCGCCACCTACGTTATCCCTATGTACCCCTAATCTTCTGCCCCTAACATCGCCGACCCCTATGTTATATTTATTAACCCCTAATCTGCCCCCCACAACGTCGCCGACACCTACCTACACTTATTAACCCCTAATCTGCCGAGCGGACCTGAGCGCTACTATAATAAAGTTATTAACCCCTAATCCGCCTCACTAACCCTATCATAAATAGTATTAACCCCTAATCTGCCCTCCCTAACATCGCCGACACCTACCTTCAATTATTAACCCCTAATCTGCCGACCGGAGCTCACCGCTATTCTAATAAATGTATTAACCCCTAAAGCTAAGTCTAACCCTAACACTAACACCCCCCTAAGTTAAATATAATTTTTATCTAACGAAATAAATTAACTCTTATTAAATAACTTATTCCTATTTAAAGCTAAATACTTACCTGTAAAATAAATCCTAATATAGCTACAATATAAATTACATTTATATTATAGCTATTTTAGGATTAATATTTATTTTACAGGTAACTTTGTATTTATTTTAACCAGGTACAATAGCTATTAAATAGTTAAGAACTATTTAATAGTTACCTAGTTAAAATAATTACAAATTTACCTGTAAAATAAATCCTAACCTAAGATATAATTAAACCTAACACTACCCTATCAATAAAATAATTAAATAAACTACCTACAATTACCTACAATTAACCTAACACTACACTATCAATAAATTAATTAAACACAATTGCTACAAATAAATACAATTAAATAAACTATCTAAAGTACAAAAAATAAAAAAGAACTAAGTTACAGAAAATAAAAAAATATTTACAAACATAAGAAAAAGATTACAACAATTTTAAACTAATTACACCTACTCTAAGCCCCCTAATAAAATAACAAAGACCCCCAAAATAAAAAATTCCCTACCCTATTCTAAATTTAAAAAGTTACAAGCTCTTTTACCTTACCAGCCCTGAACAGGGCCCTTTGCGGGGCATGCCCCAAGAAGTTCAGCTCTTTTGCCTGTAAAAGAAAACATACAATACCCCCCCCCCCCAACATTACAACCCACCACCCACATACCCCTAATCTAACCCAAACCCCCCTTAAATAAACCTAACACTAAGCCCCTGATGATCTTCCTACCTTGTCTTCACCATGCCAGGTTCACCGATCCGTCCTGGCTCCAAGATCTTCATCCAACCCAAGCGGGGGCTAGACATCCACTGAAGAAGTCCAGAAGAGGGTCCAAAGTCTTCCTCCTATCCGGCAAGAAGAGGACATCCGGACCGGCAAACATCTTCTCCAAGCGGCATCTTCTATGTTCTTCCATCCGATGACGACCGGCTCCATCTTGAAGACCTCCAGCGCGGATCCATCCTCTTCTTCCGACGACTAGACGACGAATGACGGTTCCTTTAAGGGACGTCATCCAAGATGGCGTCCCTCGAATTCCGATTGGCTGATAGGATTCTATCAGCCAATCGGAATTAAGGTAGGAATTTTCTGATTGGCTGATGGAATCAGCCAATCAGAATCAAGTTCAATCCGATTGGCTGATCCAATCAGCCAATCAGATTGAGCTCGCATTCTATTGGCTGTTCCGATCAGCCAATACAATGCGAGCTCAATCTGATTGGCTGATTGGATCAGCCAATCGGATTGAACTTGATTCTGATTGGCTGATTCCATCAGCCAATCAGAAAATTCCTACCTTAATTCCGATTGGCTGATAGAATCCTATCAGCCAATCGGAATTCGAGGGACGCCATCTTGGATGACGTCCCTTAAAGGAACCGTCATTCGTCGTCTAGTCGTCGGAAGAAGAGGATGGATCCGCGCTGGAGGTCTTCAAGATGGAGCCGGTCGTCATCGGATGGAAGAACATAGAAGATGCCGCTTGGAGAAGATGTTTGCCGGTCCGGATGTCCTCTTCTTGCCGGATAGGAGGAAGACTTTGGACCCTCTTCTGGACTTCTTCAGTGGATGTCTAGCCCCCGCTTGGGTTGGATGAAGATCTTGGAGCCAGGACGGATCGGTGAACCTGGCATGGTGAAGACAAGGTAGGAAGATCATCAGGGGCTTAGTGTTAGGTTTATTTAAGGGGGGTTTGGGTTAGATTAGGGGTATGTGGGTGGTGGGTTGTAATGTTGGGGGGGGGGTATTGTATGTTTTCTTTTACAGGCAAAAGAGCTGAACTTCTTGGGGCATGCCCCGCAAAGGGCCCTGTTCAGGGCTGGTAAGGTAAAAGAGCTTGTAACTTTTTAAATTTAGAATAGGGTAGGGAATTTTTTATTTTGGGGGTCTTTGTTATTTTATTAGGGGGCTTAGAGTAGGTGTAATTAGTTTAAAATTGTTGTAATCTTTTTCTTATGTTTGTAAATATTTTTTTATTTTCTGTAACTTAGTTCTTTTTTATTTTTTGTACTTTAGATAGTTTATTTAATTGTATTTATTTGTAGCAATTGTGTTTAATTAATTTATTGATAGTGTAGTGTTAGGTTAATTGTAGGTAATTGTAGGTAGTTTATTTAATTATTTTATTGATAGGGTAGTGTTAGGTTTAATTATATCTTAGGTTAGGATTTATTTTACAGGTAAATTTGTAATTATTTTAACTAGGTAACTATTAAATAGTTCTTAACTATTTAATAGCTATTGTACCTGGTTAAAATAAATACAAAGTTACCTGTAAAATAAATATTAATCCTAAAATAGCTATAATATAAATGTAATTTATATTGTAGCTATATTAGGATTTATTTTACAGGTAAGTATTTAGCTTTAAATAGGAATCATTTATTTAATAAGAGTTAATTTATTTCGTTAGATAAAAATTAAATTTAACTTAGGGGGGTGTTAGTGTTAGGGTTAGAATTAGCTTTAGGGGTTAATACATTTATTAGAATAGCGGTGAGCTCCGGTCGGCAGATTAGGGGTTAATAATTGAAGGTAGGTGTCGGCGATGTTAGGGAGGGCAGATTAGGGGTTAATACTATTTATGATAGGGTTAGTGAGGCGGATTAGGGGTTAATAACTTTATTATAGTAGCGCTCAGGTCCGCTCGGCAGATTAGGGGTTAATAAGTGTAGGTAGGTGTCGGCGACGTTGTGGGGGGCAGATTAGGGGTTAATAAATATAACATAGGGGTCGGCGATGTTAGGGCAGCAGATTAGGGGTACATAGGGATAACGTAGGTGGCGGCGGTTTACGGAGCGGCAGATTAGGGGTTAAAAGTGTAATGCAGGGGTCAGCGATAGCGGGGGCGGCAGATTAGGGGTTAATAAGTGTAAGGCTAGGGGTGTTTAGACTCGGGGTACATGTTAGAGTGTTAGGTGCAGACTTAGGAAGTGTTTCCCCATAGGAAACAATGGGGCTGCGTTAGGAGCTGAACGCTGCTTTTTTGCAGGTGTTAGGTTTTTTTTCAGCTCAAACAGCCCCATTGTTTCCTATGGGAGAATCGTGCACGAGCACGTTTTTGAGGCCGGCCGCGTCCGTAAGCAACTCTGGTATCGAGAGTTGCATTTGCGCTAAATATGCCCTACGCTCCTTTTTTGGAGCCTAACGCAGCATTTGTTTGAACTCTCGATACCAGAGTTAAATTTATGGTGCGGCCAGAAAAAAACCCGCGGAGCGTTAACAGCCCTTTTACCGCCGAACTCTAAATCTAGCCGTTAATGTGTTTACATTTCCTTATTATTTAATCAGCAGCAGAGTATATAATGTATGAAATTAAATTGCTACGGTTTGTATATTAATTCTTATTTTATGTTTTGAAGCCACAACAAGCCACAACAAAATAAAATGTTTGGAGCTTGTAGATATAATCTGATCTCCTAACTTTATCACATTGTGTACATATACATACTTCTTATATCTGGAAACCATTTTAAATTAAATTAAATGTACATTGTATTACCTTTTATATTGTATGCCCCACTGGGAGTGTAATATCTTATGATGGCTGTGTTTACACAGCTTTGCCTTAAGGCCATAAACATTATGAATAGGTGGAGATACCATAGGAGAAATAAACTATTTTAAAATTAAAATTAATGGTAACGGAAATACTTGTAAACAATTTTATACACTCCAGCAGGTAAAGAGGATAATTGTGAGAAATTATATTTTGAAATTTCTATGAGTTAACTGACCCTTCAAATGACTCCACTAGAGTGAAAAGTCATCAATATGGCATACAATAACTAGCTCTGTCTAAATGTGAAAATAAACTTAGCTATCATGTTTTCTTTAAATATCATTTAATCTACCTAGGTTACCTTGCAAATAATAACATAATAACTAAGCTATATTTATTTTAAGAATATATTAAACTTTTCAAAATAAATTGGTAGATATTAGAATGTGAATATAAAATTAAGCTACACTGTCAATTTAATTTAATAAGGTTACCCTACACATTCCTTAAAAGTGACATAACCAAAGTTGTTATGTATACTTTATACTGCATAGCCTCGTCATGAACATTTTATGATTTGTACATCTCTAAATTACACAACCAAAAATGATATGGCTGTATCTAACTCCACCTTAACTTTTGTAAAATACAAGACTTTAACACTCAGTATCTGCTTGAGCTGTGTTTATATTTTAAATACAAATAAAAATAGGTAACTGTATTATATTTAATATCAGGCATGTGCTTGTAAAATAGATACTTTAACAACCAGTCATGGGACTAATCTTTTCTTGACATGTCCTAATATTAGAAGGATGTATTTGTTATTATCTTACTTGGATAGAGAATATATATATATATATATATATATATATATATATATATATATATATATATATATATATATATATATATATATATATATATATATATTATAAAATATGTATTTAAATAAATAAAAGAATATATAGTATGTAAAGATATTTATTTTTAAAAAAAAGAAATTAGATTCTAACAATAAATCAATATTCTTTTGGGAATTCATCAAAATTGAAAATCTGTAAGAAAAAAAGAAAACAATAATTAGAATCTAAAAGCAATTATGTTGTTTCATAACACATGACTAAAAAAATATTCTGTAAGTATAATA
Organism: Bombina bombina; assembly: GCF_027579735.1. Classification (NCBI taxonomy): domain Eukaryota; kingdom Metazoa; phylum Chordata; class Amphibia; order Anura; family Bombinatoridae; genus Bombina; species Bombina bombina. The sequence continues at coordinate 796,105,522 of NC_069500.1, read as the reverse complement.
ATTGTAAAGTCATCTTCTGTCTATGCTCTAACATTTATTGTTTGTTCTAATATTAAAGTCAGGTTCAGACTGGATATCTATATATATATACATCATTTAAAATTAATTACATTAAATTGTATTATCAAGAGTTGACTTACATTAACATATATTAACATATATATAACATATTAACATTTAAAATTAGACAAAATAATGACTAATATCCTATTTTGTGCTAAAATTCCTAATTATTCAATTGTATGAGGGACATAATTGAATGTAATATTTCCTGTCCCTTCAAAAACTAATATACCTAAATGTCACCTATGAAATGTATCCCTTTATCTGTATGATCGATCACAATCTGAGTCCTCTCTAGCACAAAGTAGGGGGAATCTATAATAAATAAATGTCTTCAAATATAGGACATGGTGAAAATTGTCAGACACATTCAATATATTATGAATTATTTTCCCATTATTCCTCCTATGATTCTTACCAATAGCATGCATTGTGCAAACTAACCTGGATGTATGATCTTTAAAAGTCGATTCTATTCAAAATATCAGTTTATCTTCATTATGTGTCACATTCATCACTTTCAAAATAGAGGATTGTGAAATACCATATAAAAGAAATGAGGAAACATAAGTGTTTCTCATCCCCCCAGTCTTGTTCCAGACATATGTGTACACTTACCATGTGAACATGTCTTTGTAAGGTTTTCAAAGTCAGCACAGTTGAAAGACAATGCCACAGACATGATCACATTGGTATTCTTCACTTTCAGTCTGGTATTCTTCACTTTCAGTCTGGTATTCTTCACTTTCAGTCTGTAGATGAAGTCAATCCCCCTAATTTAAAAATAAAGTGTAAATCAAATCTCTAATAAAATGGTACATAGTTCTGCATCCCTCCCACTAACACTATTTCCTAAAATATTTATATCAATAGCTTACTAAGCATATGTAGCCTCTTTTGTGTTATGTTATAACAATAAATTGTGAAGCAGAATCACATACATTGTCCATAATTAACCTCTGATGTATGACTTTGTCAATTCTAATGTGCTTCAGAGTATCCCTTTATCTGTTATCTGTGGCATTTATCCCTTTCAGAATATCTAAAATCTAATAATGTTTAAACTAAATACTTGTAAACTAATTGTCTGCCATAGGATCATTGGGCAAAATCCCCCCCCAGTCTCGGTCCATACATTGTGTATAATTACCACCTGATGTTATCTTTAAAAATCAGGTGACAAAGTCATTACAGGAGCCAATGCCAGAATCATATGGTGCATAAATTACCTATAATAATAAAATATATTTTAGATTTTGCTATAATCATTTATTGAACTATCCTAACATGTTCGCACAATTCTACTTTCATTTTACTAAAAGTCTCACATATTCGCAATGCTCCTATATAACTTATAGTATTTACCGTCTGAAGTGGCGGATGATGATGTTGGCTCTGACATTGACCCCCTCATCCCAGAATGGCCCCTCTAGAACTGTGTCGTCCTCCTCATCATGTAGGAGGTCTTGGGCGCATGGATGGCCTGCAGCATCCCAGCCTGCTGAGCTATGTTATGAAGGACGCTACAGGCTATAACGATCTTCGCCACCTTACTAGGGTTGTATTGGAGGGTTCCTCCAGACCTGTCTAGGCATCTTAAACACATTTTGAGGAGCCCAAACATCCGCTCCACTACAGCCCTAGTCCGCTTGTGCGCACGATTGTAGCACACCTGTGTCTCGTCAGCTGGGTTACTTACTGGCATAATGAGCTAAGGGCGGCTCATGTAACCTGAATCACCTATAAATAATTAACAAGGCAAAATGTCAATATTACAAATATCTTAAAAATTATATGAAAAAATAATAAAATGATACAATCCATTTGTGTATACGAAAATCGCCTAAACTAGACATTTGCTGAAAGAGACAAATAAATGGTTAAAGCGCATCCTATATCTGCACATTTAAGCTATAGCCTGCTACATATCCGTTTTCACTAAAACTAGACATTTGCAGAAAGAGACAAATAAATGGTTAAAGTGCATCCTATATCTGCACATTTAAGCTATGACCTGCTACATATCTGTTTGTTTCTAAAAATACACCCTGTTCCAAATTATTATGCAAATTCTATTTCAGTGTCACAAAGATTAATTTATTTTTTTTCAGTTTAACTCATGGATGGCATTGTGTCTCAGGGCTCTTTTGATCACTGAAAACAATCTCGGACACCTGTGATAATTAGATTGCCAGGTGAGCCAAATTAAAGGAAAAACTACTGAAAGAAGGTGTTCCACATTATTAAGCAGAGCACCATTTTCAAGCAATATGGGGAATAAAAAGGATCTCTCTGCTGCCGAAAAGAGTGAAATAGTTTAATGCCTTGGACGAGGTATGAAAACATTAGATATTTCACGAAAACTTAAGAGTAATCATCGCACTATTAAGAGATTTGTGGCTGATTCAGAGCACAGACGGGTTTGTGCAGATAAAGGCACATTGAGGAGGATTTCTGCCAGATCCATACATCGGATCAAGAGAGCAGCTGCTAAAATACCATTACATAGCAGCAAACAGATATTTGAAGCTACTGGTGTCTCTGGAGTCCCACGGACAACAAGGTGTAGAGTCCTCCAGAGTCCTGCAACTGTGCATAAACCTTCCATTCGGCCACCACTAACCAATGCTCACAAGCAGAAACGGCTGCATTGGGCAGAAAAATACATGAAGACTAATTTTCAAACAGTCCTGTTCACTCATGAGTGCCGTGCAACCCTGGATGGTCCAGATGGATGGAGTAGTGGATGGTTGGTGGATGGCCACCCTGTTCCAACAAGGCTGTGACGTCAGCAAGGCAGTGGTGGAGTCATGTTTTGGGCCGGAATCATGGGAAGAGAGCTGGTCGGCCCCTTTAGGGTCCCAGAAGGTGTAAAGATGACCTCTGCAAAGTATGTGGAGTTCCTGACTGACCACTTCCTTCCCTGGTACAGAAGGAAGAACTATGCTTTCCGTAATAAAATCATCTTCATGCATGATAATGCAGCATCTCATGCTGCAAAGAATACCTCTGCATCAATGGCTGCTATGGGGATAAAAGGAGAGAAAGTCATGGTGTGGCCTCCATCCTCCCCTGACTTCAATCCTATTGAGAACCTTTGGAGCATCCTCAAGCAAAAGATCTATGAGGGTGGGAGGCAGTTTACATCCAAACAGCAGCTCTGGGAGGCTATTCTGACATCTTGCAAACAAATTCAAGCAGAAACTGTCCAAAAACTCACAAGTTCAATGGATGCAAGACTTGTGAATCTGCTATCAAATAAAGAGTCCTATGTTAACATGTAATGTGACCTGTTAAAATGTTTAAAAAGTTAAAATGTTGTTCAAAGTTTGATTGAAATAGCTTTTGATTTCAGTAAATATGCTGCAAACACAACAAATGACAATTTTCAGTTTTTTACAACCTATAAAGTGTTTTGAAACTTACTGTGCGTAATAATTTGGAACAGTGCATTGTAAGTTTTTTATTTGGAAAATAATACTGTTATCATTAGGAGGTTTGTTCAATAAAATTTGAATTGTACTCTTAATAGTTGATAACATGAAAATTATGCTGACTGTTTTTTACATCAATTATTTAGGTAAATGAGAAAGATATCATTGGCATAATAATTTGGAACAGGATGTATACATTTGATGAAAGAGACAAATAAATGGTTAAAGCGCATCCGATATATGCACATTTAAGCTATGACCTGCTACATATCTGTTTGTTTCTAAAACTAGACATATGCTGAAAGAGAGACAAATAAATGGTTACGTTGCATCCTATATGTGCACATTTAAGCTATGACCTGCTACATATCTGTTTTTCGCTAAAAATAGACATTTGCTGAAAGAGACAAATAAATGGTTAAAGTGCATCCTATATCTGCACATTTAAGCTATGACCTGCTACATATCTGTTTTGAGCTAAAACTAGACATTTGCGGAAAGAGACAAATAAATGGTTAAATCGCATCCTATAGCTGCACATTTTAGCTATGACCTGCTACATATCTGTTTTGAGCTAAAACTAGACATTTGCTGAAAGAGACAAATAAATAGTTAAAGCGCATCCTATATCTGCATATTTAAGCTATGACCTGCTACATATCTGTTTTCGCTAAAACTAGACATTTGCGGAGAGACAAATAAATGGTTAAATCGCATCCTATAGCTGCACATTTAAGCTATGACCTGCTACATATCTGTTTCTCGCTAAAACTAGACATTTGCTGAAAGACAAATAAATGGTTAAGGCGCATCCTATATCTGCACATTTTGCACATTACACAAACACAATGGTTAGCGAACATTACAGTGGCAATTGTCTAACTACTTAACCATGCTGTGCACAAGTACTCACCAACGAGCCACCCATGGGGAAACTGTCTGTCCTCAAACTGTCACCAGAGTGACGACCCCCTGGAAATTCGCACACACCTCCATAGTTCTCATACGTGCATCATTCAAACTATGCACATTCAAACTATAAAAGTGTTTGCGATTTCGGTAGGGGCCCTCTTCTGCTGGAGCCCGCAGCGCAATATGGGTGCAATCTATTGCTCCCAAAACATTGGGCATTTCAGCTATTGCATAGAATTCCCTCTTGAGTCGCCTCCAATCGTCCTCATTTTGAGGGAATCCTATGTAAAGCCTACTAATTCTTATCATGGCGTTCAGAAACTTATCAAAAAACCACAGAAAAGGTATCCTGGGACAACCCAGAAATGTACCCCTCTGAGGACTGAAAGCTTCCAGACGCCAGGACATGTATGCAGCAAAGCATCTTGGACATGCCAGGAATAGCAGTGCGCGTACGTCTGTGTGGCTCCAGATAAGGTTTAAGTACATTGTAAAGGCTCATGAGCTGCTGTCGATTGAGCCTATACTTGTCAAAAACCTTGAAGTCGCTTATGTTCTCCAAGGTGAGCATCACCCTTTCAACACGAGGACCCCTAATCAGACGTTCCCTGCGCCTCTCTTGGAGATGCCGAGCCCACCTGATTCTGTTGTACATAACTTGTCCAACAGCACCTACACAATCTAACTGGGGGTTATCCATATTTGCAAAGCCAAGCAGCACAAAGCCAAACAGCTGAGCAAACACCCAAGGTGTAACAAGGTATGCAAACACACAAAAGCAATTTGATACAATGTTGATTACAAGGGACGCTTTGGCCATGGTGTTTGGCAGATTTATAGTGCAAAATGTCCAATGGTAGCATGTTCGTAATGATTGCTGATTGTATACACTTGATTGTATCTGAGCGGCGTGAATACTTTCAAAGTGAGCGTTTTTTGTTTTGTTTGATAAAATTGTGTTTTTCCCCAATATGTCGTAATGTTAAAGTGTAAAATCTAACATATACAGTGCATCTTCGTAATGTTTGTTCATATGCGTAAAAAAATGCTTAGTAAACGCGATGTTATATTATAAAACACACGTCCACGGTAACATAATTGAAAGTGCATACTTGTGTATAATGTGTGCATAGACATGGCATAGAATCTGATTGATCAATGTTGCTGCAATATTGTTGCAAAACGATAAAGTAACGGCTGACATCTGTAATATTATATATATAAGTCATTGGCGAGATTTCAATATTTTACGCGTCCCATTGAAATCGCAATAATAATGAAGATCTTCCAATTCTCGCATCTACGTATATGTAATATTGAATGAGAAATTGATGAAAGGGGCAGTAAAGTCCTAATGTTGGCATCTGTATGGTTGAAGCTTAGAATGATGTAATCATATTAGCAACATGCCTGTCTAGTTTCCAAATCTTTGTTCTCTTGTTGTAGTTTGCAACATTCTTATTGTGTGATGATTAAAAAGATAAATGTGTGCTTTGTTTTTGTGTGATGCGTGTTATGAACATATACGTATGTATGGTGATTCTCTCCCACATATGTTCATTTATATAAAGCAGTATAGCATTGCTGTTCCTTCCAAAAAAGCAACAACTATAATATTTACTAATGATATCTTATTATTACACGGAATTCCTAATGGTATATTATGAGTAAATTGTGATGTTAAAGGGACACTAAAGCCACAATTTATCTTTCATGATTCAGAGAGAATCCAATGTTAAACAACCTTCCAATGTACTTGTATGATGTAAATGTGTTCATTGTTTATATATGGTTTGTTGAATAAATAGGAATGCACATGCAGGGCCGCCACTAGAAATTTTGGGGCCCCTGACTTAACCATTGATCAGGGCCCCCCCCCCCCCTCCTTTGACTTGTACAATTTTTGACCAAGTGACTAAAACGTATATGCACTTTATTCTTAAGTGTCTATTTAAACTTGGAAATGTTGTAAAGGTAGTAACATACACACACACAGACACACTCATACACTGAAACACACACACTCACACATAAGGATTCACATATAGACACTCTAGCAAACACGCAAAGAAACTCAGACACAGACACCCAAACAGACACTTAGCACTTGTTTACATTGACCTGACAAGTAATGAGGTAAACTACAGTTTTGTAAAAAAAAAAGGAGATTTAGAAAACAAAATATGGAGTTCTGATTATCTTTTTGTAAAGGATGATGCCAACTAAATGATGACAACAGCATGCAGTGGCTGAAAGGAAGGGCCCTGAACTGCCTAAACAATAATTTAAAGGTTAAATGGTAGATTGGTGACTTCCGGAAAGGTCTCATTAGTCTCAAGTCTGTAGAAAGATGTGAATAATCAGTAGTAAGGTCAAAATGTCCTAAAAATGAACAGACCATGGACACACACACACAAACTCAAACTTGCACATACACCCAAGGAAACGCCAACAAAGACAGCCTCAGAAAACACACAAAGACATACACACACACAGAGAAACCCACAGAAAACACAGAAAGACATACATACACCCTCACTGAGACATCCACAGTAAACGCACAAAGACATACACACACCCTCACAGAGACACCCACAGAAAATACACACCCTCACAGAGACAGCCACAGAAAATACATACATACACACACACACACCCTCAAAGAGACATCCACAGGTAACACAGACATACACACCCACCCTCACAGAGACACCCACAGAAAATACACACCCTCACAGAGACATCCACAGAAAACACAGACATACATGCACACACCTTCACAGAGACATCCACAGAAAACACAGACATACACACACACCCTCACAGAGGCATCCTGAGAAAATACACAAAGACAAACACACGCCCACCCTCACAGAGACACCCATAGAAAAAGCTCAAAGACATATGCACACACCCTCACAGACATCCACAGAAAATTCACAAAGACATACACACCCACCCTCACAGAGATACCAACAGAAAAAAAATACATACACACTCATAGAGACACAAACCAAAGCACAAAGACATAAACACAGACACCCACAGAAACACTCACAGGAGGAAACATTTATGCACCTTGCATCCCCTAAATCAACATTGTGTGACATGCATGATAAAAAAAAAGCAGAAATTAAGAGATCACTTTTTAAAGAATCATATTTGTAAATGTGCAAATAAAAATAATTCTGTGAATTCAAAATTGTACATTAATGATCTGGGTAGATGGCTAGATGAAGAAAAGTACTTTTAAAAGGTTGACATATGTTTGTTGGATATTTTCCCCATTTTCCCCAACCAAGAGCACCACTTCAAATATAGTGTACAAATGTTTCCATCTGTCAGCTATACTTGTGGATTTTGAAAATGCTGTACTCTATATGGTCTTGGTGGAACCATAAGCTGTGGTACTCATACCATTAGATCTGGTTAAATGCAGGATTTAAGCTTGTTGGTATGCATTTCAAAATTAAGTCAGCTGTAGAGTAAACTGAACAGTTTTAAGTTAACCTGTCTCATTTCCAACACTGAGCAATCTTAGTCTGAGAGTATAACATGTTATGCAGATGTAAAAATCTAAGATAAAATGCCTTGTTGTATCTGGAAAGTCCTTGCATAAAGGGGCAGTAAACTGGAATGTAATATATATCATTTGTGTATTGAGGAGGAAACATTTCTGCATGGTTTTAAATATGGAATTTCTACAGCATTGTCAAATAATCATAAATACACTGCTGCTAAAAAAATGTGTTTTTATGGACCCCTGGCCCCACCATACAACTACTACCACACTGAAGTTACAATCTTAAATTGCACAAAGAAATAAAAAACATTTGCTAAGTAATTCCTAGTACCTCCTCTGCAAATGAAAGTGATCAGCCGCCTGACTCAGGCACACACTCTACAAACAAAGTGCCAGTCTGTCTCACACTGTGCCAGTCTGTCTCACATACTTTACTCCTTGTAATAGCATTTCCCATGCTCAATTAGCACTCTGCTGTAGTACCCACTGGTGGCTGCCAAAAAATTTTTTAAGTTCTTGCCTCATGGGGCCCCCCTAGCCCATTGGGCCCCTGACAGGAGTCACCCCTGTCACCCCCTGATGGCGGCCCTGTGCACATGTGTGAGGCAATGACAAAATGCATCTATGTGCAGCCATCAATCATCATCTGGTGAGCCTATCTAGATATGCTGTTCATCAAAGCATATGAATAGAATAAATGAAATGCTATAATAGACGTAAATGAGACAAGTGTTTAAAATTGCCTGCTGTTTCTGAATAATGAAATCTTAAAAAGAAAAAGTCTGTTTAAATATGAGTTAATTCTTGAAATTGATTTTGTATTGGTGATGATATAATTGATAATGATTTATAGTTGATGTAATGTAATTTCCTAAAAGAATTTGGGCCTCAATCCGATATGCAGAGTCGCCCGCAAAAGCCGGCGACACCAAAATTTGGGAGGGTTTGGTATCCTATATACGGCGTAACTTAGAAGTTATGCGCGTATATTTCTGCCTTCGCCCGTCGTTTTTTGGCCCATAGACTGACATACAAAACACGCGCAGTTTGGTATCCAATATACGGCGTAAGGACTTACGCGCGCAGATTTCAGAAAATCTACTCCATTCTCATCTCACCACAAATTGAGGACGCAGCAACCCTTGCACTGACTTAGAAACCAACGTAACTCTCTGAAGGCCTAACAAGTGCATGCTTAAGAACATACATATCAGCAGCTTGATCACAAATAGTTAACCTCTTCAAAGCATTTATTATTCCTGCCCCTGCAAGTTTGTAAAACCAATCACAAAGGGGTGCATCATGGGGCATAAGGGGTCATCATGGGGCACAAGGGGTGCATCATGGGGCACAATGGGTGCATCATGGGGCACAAGGGGTGCATCATGGGGCACAAGGGGTCATCATGGGGCACAAGGGGTGCTGGAAGCCCTACAATCCCCTGTTGTTCCGTCTACACATGCTGATTCTATAGTTGCTGCTGAGGTCCATGGTGATGGTGCTGCCCCTGATCATCGAATTACATACTGCGGAGTTCCACTGCATGTAAGTGAAACTACTACATCCCACCCCCATTCCCTTAACCACCCTAATTACTGAAAATATATCATTAGTTCAATTCATGTTTTGGTCACTATGATTTATTGACTATCATTTCGAGGAATGAAAATGGACGTTTATACCTTATGTTCACACCTTCTGTAAATACATTATTATTTAGATATATATACCCATGTGCAGGGATATGCAAGGTGTTATTCACTAAAAGTCTTTACCTTAGAAAATGTCCACCACAGCCTTGGCTCGTGCCTATCCCTGCGCATGGGTCAATTTCTATTGTATGTGAGAAACCTTGATTTACATCTTAAAAGTGAATATCACTATATGTATACTTCATACACAACTATGTGATGTGGTTTAGAGAACATGAATATGTCATAAACATGTTGATATTACCTTTTTTGGGCCATTTCCACACAGGCCTTATTATATTTTTCAACAATATTAGTGTACTAAAACACCCCTCACATGGATGTGGATGACAATTATATGGTAAATAACAGAGGACAAGATTTAGGATGAAATATAACAATATTTTTTTTCTTTAGGCTTCTTAGATGAGGGGGCTGAAGTGCCTGGAGTGGCTCTCCTGCCTCTCCTGGGTTGTGTGGATTCAGAGGATTCTGCAGGAGTGCTGGCCACAGATGAGAGGCTGGAGGCAATGTCCTGCTGGTGTGTGAAATGCTCCACCAACACACCCAACAGTTGGTTTTGTTCCGGCCATCTGTTGTCAGTCTGCATCTGCATCTGAGATTGGTTCTGGACTATACCACTTAAAGATGCTGCCATGTCCCGTTGCAGCTGAATGGAATGCTGGAGTAAAGTCTGTTGGCTCCTGTAAAACCTGCGTTGGTCTCTCTGCATTCTCTCGCAGGTTGATGTGAGCCTCCTCTGGAGGGCAATGTATTCGTCGCCCAGGGCAGAAGTCAGAGGATCTAAAGGCTGTTCACCAGCAGGGATTATAGGCGCAGGTTCACCTCTAGCTGCTGTTGCATCTGGAACAATGACAGCTGTTGCTTCAGGATGAACAATGACAGCTGGTGCCTCAGGATGAACAATGACAGCTGGTGCTTCAGGATGAACAATGACAGATGGTGCCTCAGGGTGAACAACGACAGCTGGTGCCTCAGGGTGAACAACCACAGCTGGTGCCTCAGGGTGAACAACCACAGCTGGTGCCTCAGGGTGAACAACCACAGCTGGTGCCTCTGGGTGAACAACCACAGCTGGTGCCTCAGGGTGAACAACCACAGCTGGTGCCTCAGGGTGAACAACGACAGCTGGTGCCTCAGGGTGAACAACCACAGCTGGTGCCTCAGGAGGAACTACAAAAGCTGGTGCCTCAGGAGGAACTACCACAGCTATATGCTCCTCTTCATATGCTGGAGCTCTTCCAAGGGAAGCGGATGGTGGAGCTCTCCAGGTGGACTGGTAGTCCCATTGACGACTGGTGTGCGACCACTCAGCCTGACCAGTTTGTATGTCCTGGTGGTAAAAGTCCTGACTGGCCTGATATTGGGAGGGAGGGTAAAGACATCTACCCTTTGGGGATGCCTTGGCTGCCCCTCATAACCAAAAGAATAGTCCTCCAGCCAGGGCTCCTGCCAGGGCTCCTCTTCAAAACTTGGTGGCATGAAGTATGGGTCCTCAACAGAGGCAATCCAACCCATCTCATGCCTGGGAGCATACTGTTGAGGGATTCTGTGGCCTGGTGGTTGTGCTGGAGCCATTCTCTGGCCTGGTGGTTGTGCTGGAGCCATTCTCTGGCCTGGTGGTTGTGCTGGAGCCATTCTCTGGCCTGGTGGTTACGGTGGATGCATGCCCGTTGGCACCCTGGTGACAGGAGGTTCTGTGGAGGAGTCAAATGATGAGAGGTATTAGTACAATCATATATATATCCATGTGGGCATACAATGTACATTGATACATGCTAGGGCCTATACTCATTCTCATGTCAAACTCTATAACATGCATGTGCACATTGTGATTTGTGATATGAGGGATTTTAATATGCAAAGTATACATGTATGTGTTTCATACAATAGTTCTGTGTACATGTCAGTGATGGAGAAAATGTGTTCTTTAAGTGACACTATGGTCACACAATTTCCTTTTGCCTGATGTAGGCACATAACGTGCTTTCTTGAGCTAAAAGTATTGTGATGGCTATAGTGTCCATTTTCTGAAAACTCTACATGTGGCTTGTGGCCTGTGTTACTCCGAGACATGTTAGTATTTAACTATTCCACCTCATATCAGGAATTTAAATGTGTTAAGTAGCATTAAATGGACATTAAACCCATTTTTATTCTTTCATGATTCAACTAGAGCATGCAATTTTAAACAACTTTGTAATTTACTTCCATTATCTAATTTGCTTCATTCTCTTGATATTCCTAGCTGAAAAGCATATCTAGATAGGCTCAGAAGCTGCTGATTGGTGGCTGCACATCAATGCCTCATGTGATTGGCTCACCCATGTACATTGATATTTAATAAACAAAGAATAACAAAATAATGAAGCAAATTAGATAATAGAAGTAAATTGGGATGTTGTTTAAAACTGTATTATCTATCTGAATAATGACATAAAAAGCTTTGGTTTAATGTCCCTTTAATGTGAAATCTAATTGTAGATGTTTTTGTTAGTAGGCCAAATACCATGCACCGCATTGTGTACATGAATGTGTGACATTAAAGGATGTTATATCTCAAATACATATAATACTGGTGTGTGGGATGTTACTCACCAGCATGCTGTGCTGATGTTGCAGTCCCTGAGTCATGAGCCCCTGGAAGTCCACGGACTGCTGTGACGCTCAGGGACCTGCGAATGATCTCCTGCCACTCATTATATTCCGCCTCCTGGTGCATGGCTTCTTGGCCCATTTTCTCCTTGACCCGCCTCTTGCAGTCATTCCACCTTTTCTTGAGCCCATCCACATTCCTCCTCTGCTGGGCCACTCCCATCCTCCCTTCTAAGTCTCCCTCTCCCCACTCCACTCACTCCCTGACAGGGACCCTGCTGCTCCTCCTGTCCATAATCCTCTCCCTGCAACTCCCCTTCCCTCCTCCCCCCGCCCTATCTCTCCCTGTCATCCTCAAACTACACACACTCACACACTCACACTCACTCCCACTTCAATCACACACAATCACAACCAAACACTCAGCCTATCACACTGTAAAAGATAAATAAAATGTGTGAGGTGTTAGAAAAAAAAAAGTGTTGTGTATTTTGTATATGTGTGCAATGTTAAAAAAAATGTAAGTAAATGTACAGGCTTAACAATCCAACAATCCGACCTAACTAACTTAATGAAATGCTCCTCTCTCACTACTCTTACCACTAATCTCTACTCACTGTAGTGTGCTGTAGCTCCAAGAACCAACCAAACACACTAAAGAAAATGGCCGCTGCGCATGGGTTTATGAATGAATTTTGAATGGCGTAATTACATGTCGCATCTTTTAGAACTGGCCGTTGTATTTTACGATTCGTAGCCTAATTTGCATAAAACTACACTTTATTGAGACTTTACGTGAACAAAATACTGGCGTAAGTACTTGCGACAACTAAAATGTGTATTTGCGCACATTTTAGTTGATCGCCGGTTTTTCCTACTTACGCCAGTTTAGCATCTGACGGTGCAGTATATTGGATAGGTTGAGTTGCGAGGTGAAATTACGGGCGGCGCGGGTTCTCTCGCTTGCGCCGAAAACTACGACCTATATCGGATTGCGCCCTTGATGTTGTAGTGATGTTCACACATGTAAAACACATAACTCCAGTGTCAAATAGTATATTTCTTGATCTATTTGCCATTGCGGGTCCAATGCAAGAATGAATGAATTAGCTCCACAATTATAACGCTGCCATTAAGAAACATATTTCGTGCGTTACGCAAATAGGTCAATCACGTGCACGAGCATGAAGTCGAATTTCATATTAAAAAAATGTTTTGTGTATGTAACGTGCTGTAAATTGTTTGTATGTATCGATTTCTGTATGTATGTGATTACATTTGTATGTAGATGTAGCTAAATGAGTGTAAGTTCATGCATGTCTATGTAAGTCAATGTAAAATGGGTTTGATCTCGTATCTTTTGTCAGTTATATTTAAAAAAAATAAAAAAATTGTACAGTGTTTGTATGAGTGTAAGTGTACTTTGTATATTTTTGAAGTGATTTGTGAATGTTTATGGTAGCGGTATAGCAATAACTACTGGTCTGGGAGAACGTTATGGATTTGAGCGTAAATGGGGATTTTTGTGGGGCTACAAAAACTTGTAATGGCTGCGTTAGGGAAAATAATGCGTTATGGGCCATAACGCTGCTATTTGACTCATAACGCTCAACTCGTAAACTAGCTGTTAGTGTTTTATTATTTTTCATAATTTTAGTGATTTTGGGGTTTTTTTTGGTAACGTTAGATTGTTTTTATTTTTTTGTAGTGTTAGGGTTTTTTTAAATTTGTAATTTTGGTTCTTTTATTTTTCGTTTATTTTATTTTCTTAAAATAGTTATGTTAGGTTTATTTATAGTTGAATCTTAGTTTTTTTTTATTTCACAGGTAAGTTTCTATTTATTTTAAGATAGTTATATTGTAAATTTAATCTTAGTGTTTATTTATTTTTCGTCATTTGAGTGTTTGTTATTTTTGGTAATGTTAGTTTTTTTGTTATTTTTTGTAATTTTAGTATGTTTTTTTGTAATGTTAGGTTTTTTTAATTTTTTTGTAGTGTTAGGATTTTTTAATTTTGTAACTTAGGTTTTTTATTTTTCGTTTTTTTTTTTTTTATATAGTAATGTTAGTTTAATTTATATAAAAATAAAAGCTAAGTTACTACATACAAGACAGGGATATCAGCACAACATTTTAAAATACAAAGGTCAAAAAGTTAACCTCATCATATAGATGGTAGACCACAGTGCTTTTCAGATCGTGCATTCACATATCAGACAGGGTATCTGTAAATTTATAGAAAGACAAATGAACCATAAAAGTGCTCAGAAGCGAATATACATTGCAGACCTACATACCAATATACAGGGAAGAGTGAAAATGAGCACACATTTCCCAAATTACTAACAGAACAACACCTCCACTAGAGCAGTGATTTTTAACCTTTTTTTTGCCGTGGCACACTTTTTTACATTAAAAAATCCTGTGGCACACCACCATCCCAAAATGTAAAAAAAATCACACATTGTAGCCTAATACAGCATATATATATACACATACACACAGACACACACATACTGTATGTATTGTGCTGTTATGCCATGCCTCCTACAAACTACCCCTGCACTGGGAGTACAAAACAAGCAAAGTTTAAAAAATATGTCACACTGTTGTCAATCTGCCGTGGCACACCTGAGGATATCTCACGGCACACTAGTGTGCCACGGCACACTGGTTGAAAAACACTGCACTAGAGGATAGTTGCGCATTTGGCGCATTAATCGGCCATCATAGTAATCCATGAGGATCTATGTCTGTTAGTGACACTGTATACGTCTTAGTTGATACCAAAAGGATGCAAACAAATCAATTGCAAAAGTAAGCAAATGTACACTAATCAATAGTACATAATGACCTAATGGTCCGGTATGATAACACAGACTAGGGGGTTGTGTACATTAACAACACCTATTTCAGAGGGCACCATTATCTCAAGAATAGTATTAGGTGTCATGAAATATAATTTTGTAACAGGATCTATGTACACACTCCCAAAACGAGTCTTATTGGTACCATAACTATGGTTATGACATTAGTAATACATGATACTGTAAGGTTTTGAATTAAACCTTTTTGATTTAGGAACGCAACTGCAGTTTCAACCAAAATTGTTTGTTACACAATTCTGTCTAAATCCTTTATTTCAGAAAGGACTCTTTCAGAATTGTGAATTTTGCTCTAAATCAGGAAATAACAAAGATTTTAAACAGCAGCAAACTGTAGTGAAATGGGTATTAATCTGATGTATATCTTAGAGAGAAAACAACAGATATAACTTATGGAATAACGGAACAAATGCAGCAGCAATAAAGAAAGTCTTTCCCAGCAAGCAAGTGACTTATTTCAACATAGCAGGTTATGCAGGAGATATGCCTTATTAATTTTAGAGGAAAGCAGGATCTTTGCAGAGAACAAACAGTTAAGCAAAATTAGTTGAAGCTTTTGCGAGTAGAGTTAATGAATAATAGCCACTAGTAAGTTAGCAGTAGATAAGTTAGTAAAGTGGTAATGTGGTTAAATAGTTTGGTACCTGTTGCTCATACTTGAGTATTAAGGTTATTCGGTAGTAGTCCGTTCCAACCGCAAGCATGGAGAAAGTTTGTTAGTGCCGGGCCCGGAGTGGAAGTGACGTCACAGTTTGATTCTTTTAGAGTGCTGCTGTTTTGCTGTGTTGTAGGTAGGAGCTGCGAAAATAATGAAGCAGCTAATTAAACAGAAATAATAGTTGAACAATTCCTCACTTGAATATAAGGCATGAAATAGTGAAGTCCTTTGAAGACAAAAACGGCAAACTGGGTCTTCTGAATCCTCCGATATTAACCAGCGTATAATTATAGGTAAGCTGGAAAATGCAGGGCAGAGAAATTTTGTAATCCCAACTAAGTGGAAAAACTTCAATACTAAGCACAGAGTGCAAGGAAAGCACCTGTCTTAAGGAGTGGTTAGCGAATCAGCAGTCAGTGGGAGTAACTGGGAGTGACAAAGTAAATCAGAGAACAGAATCTTACAGATACATTGTTATCAAAAAAGCAGCAGAGTGAACAAAGTGAGCAGTTCATATACCCCCAGTTGAGAGCCTGGAGCTATAGCTCATCATGTCAAGTACAAGGATTTAAGTATAAAAAGAGTCCTGATAACAGTTCACATATTCAGGTTTATGACTCCATTTATGTATTTTTTATCATGTGCTGGCTGAACACTGTCCATGAGCAAGGAAAAAAGCGAAGTTATTTGTATCCCAAATACGAACGTTTCAAGTGGCTTAACTCTTCCGTAATGTCGACTTAGGACTCCAACGATTAGTTTTGCAAACAGGCACGGCCATTGATGACAAACATAGAGCCAATGGTAATCAACCTTAGTTGCTGCAAACTTGGAAACAGTGTAGCCGTCTGTAAGGTCTGCAACAGAGCATCCCGCACCGAGCACGTCACTGCCGACGCGCGTTTCACCCCCCATGTGACACTACGTCATAGGGGTTTCCTCAGGGCAAACGGTTGTTTGATTGAAGACTCAGCTGTTTTTTTACCGGGCATGATGCATTGTGATTCGATATCTTTCAACCAATAGACAAAACTGCCTTCAATCATGCCTCCCTCTTACGGAAAGGTGAAAGATTTAGTGAACAGGAATCCAGTAATTTGAAATGCTAGAGCCAATAGCACTTAGCATATCTTCAAATGAAGAGGTGTATAGCCAATAGTTAACACAGAGTTATTAAGTAAGGAAGTGCATTTTTTTTATATATAAAAGGTTCTATACACACATATATATATATATATATATATATATATATATAGAGAGAGAGAGAGAGATAGAGATAGAGAGAGAGAGAGAGAGAGAGAGAGAGGGGGGGGGGTATAACAAAATTCTATATATACATCTGATAAATGGTTCAACTGTCTTAAAACTTATTTCATAACTACCAATTTAGTATTACCACTAAAGTTATTCCAAATTAATAACTTTAAAAAAAAATTCCTCTAGACCTTGTGTGAACTGGTTAAACGTGATGCATTCATAAAGTTCTTTTGTACATTGCAGCAAATATCTGAACTATTAATCAGATTAAAGAAATGCTGCAAATTCAAACTTTTCACTTAAACCTTTTGGAGTGACTGTTTGAAGCTTGTACATCCATTCTGTCTCTTTTTTGAGGAGTACATTATCAATATCCCCTCCTCTCCCAAAGAGAGAGCAAGCTTCAATACCTGTTACTTTAAAGTCAGTTAAGTTGCAATTATGGTGTGTTGCAAAGTGCAAAGCCACCCCACTTTTAATTTCTCCTTTTCTTGCTGCATTGATATCATCCCTATGTTCGTCACCCTATCCTTCAACATACGTCTAGTTTTAAAGGGACAGTCAAGTCCAAAAAAAACTTTCATGATTTAAATAGAGAATGTAATTTTAAACAACTTTCCAATTTACTCTTATCACCAATTTTGCTTTGTTCTCTTGGTATTCTTAGTTGAAAGCTAAAACTAGGAGGTTCATATGCTAATTTCTTAGACCTTGAAGACTGCCTCTAATCTGAATGCATTTTGACCACTAGAGGGCATTAGTTCATGAGTTTCATATAGATAACATTGAGCTCATGCACGTGAAGTTACCCAGGAGTGAGCACTGATTGGCTAAAATGGATGTCTGTCAAAAGAACTGAAATAAGGGGGCAGTTTGCAGAGGCTTAGATACAAGGTAATCACAGAGGTAAAAAGTGTATTTCTATCACAGTGTTGGTTATGCAAAACTGGGGAATGAGTAATAAAGGGATTATCTTTCTTTTTAAACAACAAAAATTCTGGTGTTGACTGTCCCTTTAACTACATAAAAAACCAGGCAGCTGCAGGATAGTAAATAGATGACATTATCAGTTTTGCAGTTGATAAACTGTTTTATAGGGTATGACAAAAGGCCAGTCAAAAGTTTTTTTTACGAACAATCGCCTAGATTACGAGTCTTGCGTTAGCCTTAAAAAGCAGCGTTGAGAGGTCCCAACGCTGCTTTTTAACGCCCGCTGGTATAACAAGTCTGGCAGGTACAGGTGTACCGCTCACTTTTTTTCCGCGATTCGAGCATACCGCAAATCCCCTTAAGTCAATTGTGTATCCTATCTTTTCAATGGGGTTTTCCTAACGCCGGTATTATGAGTCTTGGAAAAAGTGAGCGGAATACCCTCTCCTGTCAAGACTCCTACCGCATTTAAAAGTCAGTGGTTAAGAGATTTATGGGCTAACGCCGTAACATAAAACTGTTAACTAAATTGCTAAAAAGTACATTAACACTCATAAACTACCTATTAACCCCTAAACTGAGCCCCCACCCCACCCCACATTGCAAACACTTAAATACATTTTTTAACCCCTAATCTGCCGACCGGACATCGCCGCCACTTTAATAAATATATTAACCCCTAAACCACCGCACTACCGCCTCGCAAACACTAGTTAAATATTATTAACCCATAATCTGCCGTCCCTAACATCTCCGACACCTACCTACAATTATTAACCCCTAATCGGCCGGCCCCAACGTTGCCGCCACTATAATAAAGTTATTAACCCCTAAATCTAAGTCTAACCCTAACACCCCCCTAACTTAAATATAATTTAAATACATCTAAATAAAATTAATAGTATTAAATAAATTATTCCTATTTAAAACTAAATACTTACCTGTAAAATAGACCCTAAGATAGCTATAATATAACTAATATTTACATTGTAGCTATCTCAGGGTTTAGTTTTATTTTACAGGCAACTTTGTATTTTTTTTTAACTAGGTACAATAGTTATTAAATAGTTATTATCTATTTAATAACTTCCTAGTTAAAATAAATACAAATATACCTGTAAAATAAAACCTAATCTAAGTTACAATTACACCTAACACTACACTATAATTAAATAAATTACCTAAATTAACTACAATTAAATTAAATAAACTAAATTACGAAGAAAAAACCCCACTAAATTACAGAAAATAATAAAATAATTACAATTTTTTAAACTAATTACACTTAATCTAATACCCCTAATAAAATAAAAAAAGCCCCCCAAAATAATAAAAATCCCTACCCTACACTAAATTACAAATAGCCCTTAAAAGGGCTTTTTGCAGGGCATTGCCCCAAAGTAATCAGCTCTTTTACCTGTAAAAAAAATACAATACCCCCCCAACATTACAACCCACCACCCACACACCCAACCCTACTCTAAAACCCACCCAATACCCCCTTAATAAAACCTAACACTACCCCCTTGAAGATCACCCTACCTTAAGATGTCTTCACCCAACCGGGCAGAAGTGGTCCTCCAGACGGTCCGAAGTCTTCATCCTATCCGGGCAGAAGAGGTCCTCCAGACGGCCAGAAGTCTTAATCCAGGCGGCATCTTCTATCTTCATCCATCCGGAGTGGGTCCATCTTCAAGACATCCGACGTGGAGCCTCCTCTTCGTTCGACGGTGACTGGAACAATGACGGGTCCTTTAAATGACGTCATCCAAGATGGCATCCCTTCAATTCCGATTGGCTGATAGAATTCTATCAGCCAATCGGAATTAAGGTAGAAAAAATCTTATTGGCTGATCCAATCAGCCAATAGGATTGAGCTCGCATTCTATTGGCTGTTCCAATCAGCCAATAGTATGCAAGCTCAATCCTATTGGCTGTTCTAATCAGCCAATAGGATTGAACTTCAATCCTATTGGCTGATTGGATCAGCCAATAGGATTTTTTTCTAACTTAATTCCGATTGGCTGATAGAATTCTGTCAGCCAATCGGAATTGAAGGGACGCCATCTTGGATGACGTCATTTAAAGGACCCGTCATTGTTCCAGTCACCGTCGAACTTAGAGGATGCTCCGCGTCAGATGTCTTGAAGATGGACCCGCTCCGCTCCGGATGGATGAAGATAGATGATGCCGCCTAGATGAAGACTTCTGGCCATCTGGAGGACCTCTTCTGCCTGGATAGGATGAAGACTTCGGACCATCTGGAGGACCACTTTTGCCCGGTTGGGTGAAGACGTCTCAAGGTAGGGTGATCTTCAAGGGGGTAGTGTCAGGTTTTATTAAGGGGGTATTGGGTGGGTTTTAGAGTAGGGTTGGGTGTGTGGGTGGTGGGTTTTATTGTTGGGGGGGTATTGTAATTTTTTTTACAGGTAAAAGAGCTGATTACTTTGGGGCTATTTGTAATTTAGTATAGGGTAGGGTTTTTTTTTATTTTGGGGGGCTTTTTTATTTTATTAGGGGGATTAGATTAGGTGTAATTAGTTTTAAAAAATTGTTATTATTTTATTATTTTCTGTAATTTAGTGTTTTTTTCCGTAATTTAGTTTATTTAATTTAATTCTAATTAATTGTAGTTAATTTAGGTAACTTAGGTTAGGTTTTATTTTACAGGTATATTTGTATTTATTTTAACTAGGAAGTTATTAAATAGTTAATAACTATTTAATAACTATTGTACCTAGTTAAAATAAATACAAAGTTGCCTGTAAAATAAAAATAAACCCTAAGATAGATACAATGTAACTATTAGTTATATTGTAGCTAGCTTAGGGTTTATTCTATAGGTAAGTATTTTAGTTTTAAATAGGAATTATTTATTTAATGATAGGAATATTTATTTAGATGTATTTCGATTATATAAAAGTTAGGGGGTGTTAGGGTTAGGGTTAGACTTAGATTTAGGGGTTAATAACCTTATTATAGTGGCGGCGACGTTAGGGGCAGCAGATTAGGGGTTAATAATTGTAGGTAGGTTGCGACGACATTGGGGGTGGCAGAATAGGGGTTAATAACTATAATGTAGGTGTCGGCAATGTTGGGACGACAGATTAGGGGTTCAGAAGTATAATGTAGGTTGCTGCGGTGTCCGGAGCGGCAGATTAGGGGTTAATAATATAATGCAGGTGTCAGCGACGTCGGGGGCGGCAGATTAGGGGTTAATAAGTGTAAGATTAGGGGTGTTTAGAATCGGGGTTCATGTTAGGGTGTTAGGTGTAGACATAAAATGTATTTCCCCATAAGAATCAATGGGGCTGTGTTAGGAGCTGAACGCTGCTTTTTTGCAGGTGTTAGGTTTTTTCAGCCAAATCTGCCCCATTGATTCCTATGGGTAAATCGTGCATGAGCACGTTTAGCCAGCTCACCGCTACCATAAGCAACGCTGGTATTGACGTGAGATGTGGAGCTAAATTTTGCTCTACGCTCACTTTTCTGTGGCTAACGCCGGGTTTAAAAAAACCTGTAATACCAGCATTGTTTGTAGGTGAGCGGTGAGCATAAACTGTGCGTTAGCACCGCAAGCCTTACCGACAAAAACTCGTAATCTAGCCGAATATATTTACATAGAACACAGCTTCCACATTGGAAACTGCCTTTGACTTTTCTGTGTTTTTCCAACCAATCTCTAGTATTGGGGCTTTTAACATACTGACTTTTTACAAGTTTGTCTTTGAGATTAGGGGCTCTCCTAGCAACTAGAGAGGGCTTATCACCCACTATTTTCCCAATTTCTACATCAGCTTGTAAAAATTAGTATTTCTCAGCAAGGATTCCACGAATCCTTTCCCAGTGGCAATTATATTCAGTAACAAAACAAACTTTTTGTTCTTTAGGTTTAACTTTAGTCTTATAGAGCAAATCGTCCCTATTTTCTCTCCTAGCTCTATTCACAGCATATCTTAAATTCCTTTTTGAATAGCCCCTACTTTCAAACCTATTATACATTTCTATAGCATGTGTATTAAATTCCCTCATACTACTGTAGAACAGTTTCTCCTTAAACAGAGAAACTGTCCAACTGGTATTCCACGTATCAAGGATTTGGGATGATGACTAGAGGCTTCTAGAATGTTATTAGTAGCTGTGTCCTTACGATAAATTTCAGTCGCTAAACTATTACCTTCCTTTTTGATTTTAACATCGAGGAAACTTAGCTCACTTTCATCAAAGTCAAAAGTTAAAAGGATATTGAAAGTATTTGTATTCAACATTTTCACAAACTCCTTCAATAAATCCTCAGTTCTCCTCCCTAGGAGAAAGACATCATCCACATAACGTAACCAAATCAAAACATGTTTCTCTATCCAGTCCTGAAGGTCACCAAAAACCACAGAATTCTCCCAAAAACCTAGATGGAGGCAAGCATATGATGGAGCACATGTTGCCCCCATCACTGTTCCTCTAATCTGTCTGTAGAACTTCTGATCAAAGCTGAAAACATTATTTGTTAAGACAAATTTTAGCAGGTCTAGCACAAACTCAGTGTGCTTTCTATACATAGGGCCTCTACTTTCAAAAAAAATACCTAGCAGCTCTTAGGCCTACCTCGTGAGGTATGGATGAATAGAGTCCCTCTACGTCCAAGGATACAAGTGTTTGGTTCAACCTCTAAACCATCTAATTTTCTCAGGAGGTCGCTAGAATCTTTTTCATAGGAGGTTAAGGTCAAAAGGAAAGGTTTTAGGAATCTGTCCACATAGTTCCCCAGGTTCTCTGTAACACTCCCTATCCCAGATATTATGGGACGTCCTGGAGGATCCCTTAAATTCTTATGTAATTTTGGGATGCAATAGAATACAGGAACTCTGGGGAACTTTGTATAGAGATAACCACATTCCTTTTTATCAATGATTCCATCTTTCCTTGCGTCATTAAGCAGGTAGAGTAGGTCAGCTTGTATTAAAGCTATGGGATTATGTGGTAGCAGGAGATATTGATCCTTATTTTTCAACTGTCTCCTAACCTCATTCGCATAGTTAGTTTCATCCATAACCACCAAATTTCCCCCCTTGTCCGCCTGCTTAATGATGATACCCGATTTATTCATTAGATCAAAAAGTGCTCTTCTTTCCTCATATTTTAAATTATCTTGGGTAATTTTATCAAAATCTTATTAATTTATTTCTCAACCTCTTTAACAAATAACTGCACCGCAGGGACAAGGGCAAGTGGAGGCATATATTCAGATTTTCTTTTTAAGCCTGAATCCACCTTAATATCAAAGGAATTTTTATCTTAACAAATTCGCTACAGGAAGTTCCTCAGGAATTTCATTTGTGTCCAACAAATGTACTGTCGCGATCGCTGCTGCTGATCGCTTCCTCTGGCTCAGCGCGGTAGCGCTTTCATTGGTTGCTTAGCAACCCTGTTCCTGTCGGCCTTCCGATGACGTCCGGAGGCCTTCTTATTCCGGCGTCTCCTCTCATCGGTGCCTGTTTGTTTTACTCGTGGGCTCTGTGAGTACAAATTTATCTTTGGATATTCTGAATCTGTGCCTGCTTATCCTGAACCCTTATCCCTACCTGCCTGATATCGTTGCTGGACTCTGCTTACCTGACTACTCTATTGGTTAACCCCTACCTGCCTGATAACACGTTGCTGGACACTGCTTACCTGACTACTCTATTGGTTAACCCCTACCTGCCTGATAACACGTTGCTCTTCACTGCTTACCTGACTACTCTATTGGTTAACCCCTACCTGCCTGATAACACGTTGCTGGACATTGCTTACCTGACTACTCTATTGGTTAACCCATACCTGCCTGATAATACGTTGCTGGACATTGCTTACCTGACTACTCTATTGGTTAACCCCTATCTGCCTGATTACACGTTGCTGGACATTACTTGCCTGACTATTCTATTGGTTAACCCTTACCTGCCTGATTACACGTTGCTGGACATTGCTTGCCTGATTACTCTATTGGTTAACCCCTTCTACACGAAGTTTCTTCTCCTGACCCTGCTGTGTCATCTTCCAGTCTATTACTGTGAGTATATCAAACTACAGCTGTCGCAGGGTCAGGTCCTGGTATATACTCACTGTGCTAGGGTGTTATTTACCTCATTCTAGCATTTGGGTCTAACTCTGGACTTTACCTATCCTGACATTACAAACAGGCCATATAATGGACCCTGGTGAGTTATCCAGAGCTGTGGCTCTACAGGGACAGCTTCTTGGAACCCACTCTGCACACCTGCAATCCCTGGATTCTAAATTGGATCAAATAACTGCTCTTTTGCATAACCTTTCTCCTCCTTCTCAAGTCTCGGCAACACCTGTTGTTCCTGCGGCCAGCTCTAACCCTGCGTTTAATCCGCCACAACCTGCAGAACAATTTATTCCTAGAATTCCACTACCGGATAAATATGACGGCAATCCTGAAGACTGTCGAGGATTTCTTAATCAGTGCCGCCTTCACTTCAGAAATAATCCTCAGATGTTTGTTTCCTCTTCCTCCAAGATCACCTTTTATTTTCTCTTATGAAGGGTAAAGCCCTGGCTTGGGTTTCTCCACTGTTGGAAAAAGATGATCCTTTGCTCCAGGATATTGACACTTTTGTATCTATATTTTCTTCTGTGTTTGATAAACCTGGTAGATCAGCGGCGGCTGAAGCAGGACTTTTAGATTTAAGACAAGGATCTCTTTCCGTAGCACAATTATCTATAGAATTCCGGACTTTAGCTGCTGAAACTATGTGGAATCATGGGGCACTACGTGCAGCATTTCGTAAAGGTCTTTGTGATCGTTTGAAAGATGAACTGGTTTATAGGGATCTTCCCGATTCTCTTGAAGATCTTATCAACCTATGTATTAAGCTTGATGCCCGCTACTCTGAGCGTCTCCATGAACGTGACCGTAACAGAAGATCCTTTATCAGACCTTCCTATCGTCCTATGCCTCATTCTCCAAAACTTCCTACTCCAAATGCTTCTATCTCTGAGTCAAGTGAACCCATGGAGGTTGGTGCTATTAAATTATCCGAAGCTGAACGTCTCAGGAGGCGTAATCTGGGACTATGTCTTTACTACGGTATTAAGGGGCATATGTTAAAAGATTGTCCAACTCGTCCAGTAAAAGCCAGGGCTTAACTCCAGGAAGAGGGGCTGAGTTAAGCCAAAGTTCTTTTTCTTCCCTCAATCCCAAGCTGTTTGTTCCGGTTACTATCTGCTTTGGCAACATCAAATTTCAGGCTCAAGCACTCATCGACTCTGGAGCTGCAGGAATATTTATGGATTCAGAGTTTGTCAATGCTTTTCGTATTCCTTTGCTTTCCAAGAGCCAATTAATTAAAGTCACTACTGTCAGTGGTCAACCCTTAGGTTCTGGTTTCATTCGATATTCTACCATCCCTCTACTCATGTCTGTAGGAGTACTTCATTCCGAAACCATTTGTTTTGACATCATCTCTTCCCCACAGTTTCCTCTCATTTTGGGACTTCCATGGCTTCAACTACATGATCCAGTTTTTTCCTGGTCTAAAGGAGAGCTTGTTGCTTGGGGATCTTCTTGTTTCACACAGTGTCTACGGAATGCTCCCAAGACTTCTAGTACTGTTGTGGCAGTTTTGGACGTTCCTGATTCTTTGCCTGAACAATATCACTCTTTTTGTGATGTCTTTTCCAAAAAAGATGCTGAAGTATTACCTCCTCACCGCACCTTTGATTGTCCCATTGACTTATTACCAGGAGCACCTCTACCGAAGGGTAAAACTTACCCACTTTCTCGTCAAGAAAATGTTTCACTTGAGGAATATATCAAGGATAATTTGGCTCGAGGTTTTATCCGCCCTTCTTCTTCTCCAGTAGGGGCAGGTTTCTTCTTTGTGGAAAAGAAAGATGGAGGTCTTCGTCCTTGCATTGATTATCAGGCTCTTAATCAAATTACAATCAAGAATTCTTATCCACTTCCTCTCATTCCCGAATTATTTGATCGTCTCCAGGGTGCTTCCATCTTTACCAAATTGGATCTTCGTGGGTCATATAATCTGGTCAGAATCCGTAAAGGGGACGAGTGGAAAACTGCCTTCAACACTAGGTTTGGACACTACGAATATTTAGTTATGCCTTTTGGGTTATGCAATGCCCCTGCAGTTTTCCAGCATTTCGTTAATGAAATATTCAGAGACTATCTTAATCAATTTGTTATTATCTATCTTGATGATATTCTGATTTATTCCCGGACTGTACAGGATCACATTCATCATGTTACATTAGTACTCCAGAGATTACGTGATAATTTTCTCTTTGCCAAGCTTGAAAAGTGTTCTTTCCATCAAGAATCTATTCCTTTCTTGGGTTACATTATTTCTCCGTCTGGATTTAAGATGGATTCTGACAAACTGTCGGCTATCCTAGACTGGCCTAGACCTACTTCCTTGAAATCTCTTCAAAGGTTCCTGGGATTTGCCAATTACTATCGTAAGTTCATAAAGGACTTTGCTAATATCACGGCACCCCTTACTGCTCTTACTAGAAAGGGTCAGGATTGCAAGCATTGGTCTGATCTAGCTTTACAGGCATTCGAATCTCTAAAGTCTGCATTTACTTCGGCTCCCATTCTTTTCCATCCTGATCCTACTCTTCAATTCATTCTTGAAGTGGATGCTTCTCTGATTGCTGCTGGGGTAGTACTATCTCAACGAAATCCTATTTCTAGCAAGATTCTTCCTGTGAGATTTTTCTCCAAGAAGTTCAATACTTCCGAACTGAATTATGACGTTGGAAACAAAGAACTGTTAGCTATTAAAATGGCTTTGGAAGAATGGAGACATCTGCTTGAAGGCACTGTTCAACCATTTCTTATACTCACAGACCATAAAAATCTTCTGTCTCTTCATACTGCCAAACGCCTCAACTCACGTCAAGCCCGATGGGCTCTGTTCTTCTCCAGATTTAATTTTGTCCTCTCTTATATTCCTGGCTCTAAGAATACGAAAGCAGACGCTTTATCTAGACAATTTCTGGCTTCTGATTCTACATTTCTGGATTCTGAACCCATTCTTCGCCCTGCTAAAGTTCTGGCTCAGTTATCTTCGTTTCCTTTACAAGCGTTACAATCTGCTCAAACTTCTGTTCCTTCTTCTTATAACATACCTCCTGGGATCTTATTTGTACCTACTGAATTCCGCCTAAAACTCCTTCGTTGGGCTCATGATAATGTTCTGTCTGGACATCCAGGAGTACGTAATACTATGTGGAGACTCAAACAACATGTCTGGTGGCCTTCCATGGGCAAAGATGCCAAGGATTATGTTGCAGCTTGTAATTCCTGTACCTCAAATAAACAATCTTCATCATTACCTCTTGGGCTCTTACAACCTCTGCCTGTTCCGTACTATCCCTGGTCTCATGTTTCCATGGACTTTATTACAGATCTTCCTAATTCTGCCGGAAACAAGACCATATGGGTTGTGGTAGACAGGTTTTCCAAAGCAGCTCACTTTGTTCCTTTAACTGGATTACCATCGGCCCAGAAACTCGCTGATTTGTTTATTCTCCATATCACCAGATTACATGGTTTTCCTTTGGACATCGTTTCTGATCGAGGAGTTCAATTTGTCTCAAGATTTTGGAAATCTCTGTGCAAACAGTTTGGAGTTACCATATCTCTTTCTACTGCACATCATCCTCAGTCCAACGGTCAAACTGAGTGGGTAAATCAATCTCTTGAGTCCTATCTCAGGCACTATGTTAATCATCAGCACTCCAATTGGTCTCAACTTCTTCCTTTAGCAGAACTTGCTTACAATTCCCGCTTCAACTCTTCTTTACAGACTTCTCCTTTCAAGGCAGCCTATGGATTCGAACCTAGAACTTTTCCTATGTCTTCGGGAGGTTCTGGAGTTCCTGGAGCAGATCGTACTGTGAGAAGTCTTTGTAAACACTGGAAGAAGATTCGGAAAATCCTTCTTCTCTCTACTTGCAAGTACAAACGATTTGCTGATCGCAGACGCCGGAAGGCGCCCTCTTTTCGGGCTGGAGACAAGGTTTGGATTTCCACCAGATTCATCCGACTCAAACAACCCTCTGCTAAACTGGGTCCCAAATACATCGGACCATTCAGGATTGTTTCCAAGGTATGTTCTACTGCCTACAGGGTGGCTTTACCAGACAACTTGAAGATTCACCCTGTCTTTCACGTATCTCTCCTTAAACCAGCCGTCTCTAACCGGTTTTCCACCAAATGTAGAGTTCCCTCTCCGTTCCTTGTGGATGGTACTTCAGAATTTGAGATCAGTCAAATTCTTGATTCCAGATTAAGGGGTAACCGTTTGTACTATTTGGTCCATTGGAAGGGATATCCCATCACTGAACGTTCTTGGGAACCTGCTTCTCATGTCCATGCCTCTGCTTTGATCAAACAATTCCATGCCCAGAATCCTTCAAAGCCTGTTCGTGTTTCCCGGAGGGGTCCTTGAGGTGGGGGCACTGTCGCGATCGCTGCTGCTGATCGCTTCCTCTGGCTCAGCGCGGTAGCGCTTTCATTGGTTGCTTAGCAACCCTGTTCCTGTCGGCCTTCCGATGACGTCAGGAGGCCTTCTTATTCCGGCGTCTCCTCTCATCGGTGCCTGTTTGTTTTACTCGTGGGCTCTGTGAGTACAAATTTATCTTTGGATATTCTGAATCTGTGCCTGCTTATCCTGAACCCTTATCCCTACCTGCCTGATATCGTTGCTGGACTCTGCTTACCTGACTACTCTATTGGTTAACCCCTACCTGCCTGATAACACGTTGCTGGACACTGCTTACCTGACTACTCTATTGGTTAACCCCTACCTGCCTGATAACACGTTGCTCTTCACTGCTTACCTGACTACTCTATTGGTTAACCCCTACCTGCCTGATAACACGTTGCTGGACATTGCTTACCTGACTACTCTATTGGTTAACCCATACCTGCCTGATAATACGTTGCTGGACATTGCTTACCTGACTACTCTATTGGTTAACCCCTATCTGCCTGATTACACGTTGCTGGACATTGCTTGCCTGACTATTCTATTGGTTAACCCTTACCTGCCTGATTACACGTTGCTGGACATTGCTTGCCTGATTACTCTATTGGTTAACCCCTTCTACACGAAGTTTCTTCTCCTGACCCTGCTGTGTCATCTTCCAGTCTATTACTGTGAGTATATCAAACTACAGCTGTCGCAGGGTCAGGTCCTGGTATATACTCACTGTGCTAGGGTGTTATTTACCTCATTCTAGCATTTGGGTCTAACTCTGGACTTTACCTATCCTGACATGTACTAGATCCGCCACAGTTTCTTGATCATCTTGATCTAGATTCAAGACGTTAGGGTTAATTACAGTATCTACATTTGATTTACCCTTCATTACATGAGAAAGCACCACTTTATGAACAAAAAGGTTAAGATCTTTTATAACTGTAAATTTATCCAGGGCATTGGTTGGACAGAAAGAAAGGCCTTTTTTCAACAAGTTAACATGTGCATTATTTAGGGGGAAAGAGGACAAGTTAACTATTTGTAATTCGTCAGTTTTATTAGTTATAAAGTCCCCTCTGCAATTCCGTTGAGTTCTCATTCTCATCTCTACTCCTCTCCTCATACTCCTTCCTCGCCTTTGAAATCTGCCCC
This sequence comes from Bombina bombina, assembly GCF_027579735.1. Classification (NCBI taxonomy): domain Eukaryota; kingdom Metazoa; phylum Chordata; class Amphibia; order Anura; family Bombinatoridae; genus Bombina; species Bombina bombina. Next base: position 796,075,887 of record NC_069500.1, on the reverse strand, counting down.
TCTCTCTGGGCATCTGTCCTGCTGTGGGACCTATTTTTGTTTCAACTCCTTTTCCTTCCTCCACGTTTCCTTTCTTTTTTACTTGTACCCTGACGGCCTCATTTTTTGATTTACTATCACCTTCTACGTCAGAACAATCTGTACCTGAGTTGTATGAATTTCTATTCAGGAAGTAGGTATAGACCTGATTTTTCTTGTAGTCATCTTGGACCAATGAAGAGGATAACAGGGGTGTGCTAAATACCTTGCATAATAGACCTCTATGGGGGCACAAGTAGTGATGTTGTTCATGTAGTTCTGTGTTATACATAAAATAATAATGGTTTACTTCAGGTCTTAAAAAGTACTAAATTTTGTAGCAGCATTTTGAATTGGGCTTGAGCGCAACACTTAACTTACAACAAGCTCAATGATAGCACAAATAACACTATCAATTAAAACTAACGGCTAGATTTAGAGTTCTGCGGCCAAAGGGGTGCGTTAGCTACACGTGCTTTTTTCCCCCCGCACCTTTTAAATACCGCTGGTATTTAGAGTTCACAGAAGGGCTGCGTTAGGCTCCAAAAAGGGAGCCTATAGCTTATTTACCGCCACTGCAACTCTAAATTCCAGCGGTGCTTACGGACGCGGCCAGCTTCAAAAACGTGCTCGTGCACGATTCCCCCATAGAAAACAATGGGGCTGTTTGAGCTGAAAAAAAACAAACACCTGCAAAAAAGCAGCGTTCAGCTCCTAACGCAGCCCCATTGTTTGCTATGGGGAAACACTTCCTATGTCTGCACCTAACACCCTAACATGTACCCGGAGTCTAAACACCCCTAGCCTTACACTTATTAACCCCTAATCTGCTGCCCCCGCTATCGCCGACACCTGCATATTTTTTGAACCCCTAATCTGCCGCTCCGTACACCGCCGCAACCTACATTATAGCTATGTACCCCTAATCTGCTGCCCCTAACACCGCCGACCCCTATATTATATTTATTAACCCCTAATCTGCCGCCCCCAACGTCGCCTCCACCTACCTACAATTATTAACCCCTAATATGCCGACCGGACCGCACGCTACTATAATAAATGTATTAACCCCTAATCCGCCTCACTCCCGCCTCAATAAACCTATAATAAATAGTATTAACCCCTAATCTACTCTCCCTAACATCGCCGACACCTAACTTCAAGTATTAATCCCTAATCTGCCGACCGGAGCTCACCGTTACTCTAATAAATTTTTTAACCCCTAAAGCTAAAAAGCTAATTCTAACTCTAACCCTAACACCCCCCTAAGTTAAATATAATTTTTATCTAACGAAATAAATTAACTCTTATTAAATAAATGATTCCTATTTAAAGCTAAATACTTACCTGTAAAATAAACCCTAATATAGCTACAAAATAAATAATAATTATATTGTAGCTATTTTAGGATTAATATTTATTTTACAGGCAACTTTGTAATTATTTTAACCAGGTACAATAGCTATTAAATAGTTAATAACTATTTAATAGTTACCTAGTTAAAATAATTACAAAATTACCTGTAAAATAAATCCTAACCTAAGTTACAATTAAACCTAACACTACACTATCAATAAATAAATTAAATAAACTACCTACAATTATCTACAATTAAACCTAACACTACACTATCAATAAATAAATTAAATACAATACCTACAAATAAATACAATTAAATAAACTAACTAAAGTACAAAAAAAAAAAAAAACTAAGTTACAAAAAATACAAAAATATTTACAAACATTAGAAAAATATTACAACAATTTTAAACTAATTACACCTACTCTAAGCCCCCTAATAAAATAACAAAGACCCCCAAAATAAAAAAATGCCCTACCCTATTCTAAAATTAACATAAAAAGCTCTTTTACCTTACCAGCCCTGAAAAGGGCCCTTTGCGGGCATGCCCCAAAGAATTCAGCTCTTTTGCCTGTAAAAAAAAAAACATACAATACCCCCCCCCAACATTACAACCCACCACCCACATACCCCTAATCTAACCCAAACCCCCCTTAAATAAACCTAACACTAAGCCCCGGAAGATCTCCCTACCTTGTCTTCACCACACCGGGTCCTGATCTGTCCAGAAGAGCCTCCGAAATCTTCATCCAAGCCCAAGAGGGGGCTGAAGAGTGACGTTCATCCTCCGGCTGAAGTATGGATCCAAGCGGCGGCTGAAGAAATCCATCATCGGGCTGAAGTCTTGATCCCAGCGGGCGCTGAAGAAGTCCATCATCGGGATGAAGTCTTCTATCAAGCGGCATCTTCAATCTTCTTTCTTCCGGAGCCATCATCTTCCAGCCGACATGGATCCATCCTCTTCTACCGACGCCTACTCGCCGAATGACGGTTCCTTTAAATGACGTCATCCAAGATGGCATCCGTCGAATTCCGATTGGCTGATTGGATTCTATCAGCCAATCGGAATTAAGGTAGGAAAATTCTGATTGGCTGATGGAATCAGCCAATGAGATTGAGCTCGCATTCTATTGGCTGTTCCGATCAGCCAATAGAATGCGAGCTCAATCTGATTGGCTGATCCAATCAGCCAATCGGATTGAACTTGAATCTGATTGGCTGATTCCATCAGCCAATCAGAATTTTCCTACCTTAATTCCGATTGACTGATAGAATCCTATCAGCCAATCGGAATTCGAGGGACGCCATCTTGGATGACGTCCCTTAAAGGAACCATCGTTCTTCAGTTGGACGTCGGAAGAAGAAGATGGATCAGCGCTGGAGGTCTTCAAGATGGAGCCGTTCGTCATCGGATGAAGATAGAAGATGCCGCTTGGATCAAGATGGTTGCCGGTCCGGATCTCCTCTTCTTCCCGGATAGGATGAAGACTTTGGAGCCTCTTCTGGACCTGTTCAGCCGCCGCTTGATAGAAGACTTCAGCCGGATTATGGATCGCCAGCCCCCGCTTGGGCTTGGATGAAGATTTCGGAGGCTTGGATCAAGACTTCGGAGGACGGATCGGTGAACCTGGCATGGTGAAGATAAGGTAGGAAGATCTTCAGGGGCTTAGTGTTAGGTTTATTTAAGGGGGGTTTGGGTTAGATTAGGGGTATGTGGGTGGTGGGTTGTAATGTTGGGGGGATATTGTATGGTTTTTTTTTACAGGCAAAAGAGCTGAATTATTTGGGGCATGCCCCGCAAATGGCCCTTTTCAGGGCTGGTAAGGTAAAAGAGCTTTGAACTTTTTTAATTTAGAATAGGGTAGGGCATTTTTTTATTTTGGGGGTCTTTGTTATTTTATTAGGGGGCTTAGAGTAGGTGTAATTAGTTTAAAATTGTTGTAATATTTTTTTAATGTTTGTAAATATTTTTTTATTTTTTGTAACTTAGTTCTTTTTTATTTTTTGTACTTTAGTTAGTTTATTTAATTGTATTTATTTGTAGGTATTGTATTTAATTAATTTATTGATAGTGTAGTGTTAGGTTTAATTGTAGATAATTGTAGGTAGTTTATTTAATTTATTTATTGATAGTGTAGTGTTAGGTTTAATTGTAACTTAGGTTAGGATTTATTTTACAGGTCATTTTGTAATTATTTTAACTAGGTAGCTATTAAATAGTTATTAACTATTTAATAGCTATTGTACCTAGTTAAAATAATTACAAAGTTGCCTGTAAAATAAATATTAATCCTAAAATAGCTACAATATAATTATAATTTATATTGTAGCTATATTAGGGTTTATTTTACAGGTAAGTATTTAGCTTTAAATAGGAATAATTTATTTAATAAGAGTTAATTTATTTCATTAGATAAAAATTATATTTAACTTAGGGGGGTGTTAGGGTTAGGGTTAGAATTAGCTTTAGGGGTTAAAAAATTTATTAGAGTAGCGGTGAGCTCCGGTCGGCAGATTAGGGGTTAATACTTGAAGTTAGGTGTCGGTGATGTTAGGGAGAGCAGATTAGGGGTTAATACTATTTATTATAGGGTTATTGAGGCGGGAGTGAGGCGGATTAGGTGTTAATACATTTATTATAGTAGCAGTGCGGTCCGGTCGGCAGATTAGGGGTTAATAAATGTAGGTAGGTAGCGGCGACGTTGGGGGCGGCAGATTAGGGGTTAATAAATATTATGTAGGTGTCGGCGATGTTAGGGGCAACAGATTAGGGGTACATAGGGATAATGTAGGTTGCGGCGGTGTGCGTTCGGCAGATTAGGGGTTAAAAAATTTTAATAGAGTGGCGGCGATGTGGGGGGACCTCGGTTTAGGGGTACATAGGTAGTTTATGGGTGTTAGTGTACTTTAGAGCACAGTAGTTAAGAGCTTTATAAACCGGCGTTAGCCCAGAAAGCTCTTAACTACTGACTTTTTTCTGCGGCTGGAGTTTTGTCGTTAGATTTCTAACGCTCACTTCAGCCACGACTCTAAATACCGGCGTTAGAAAGATCCCATTGAAAAGATAGGATACGCAAATGGCGTAGGGGGATCTGCGGTATGGAAAAGTCGCGGCTGCAAAGTGAGCGTTAGACCCTTTCCTGACTGACTCCAAATACCAGCGGGCGGTAAAAACCAGCGTTAGGAGCCTCTAACTCTGGTTTTGACGGCTACCACCCAACTCTAAATCTAGCCGACAGTCTGTTAATATTTTAACCAAAGAATCTTTACACATACCAAACTTACGGCTAGATTTAGAGTTGGGCGGTAGCCGTCAAAACCAGCGTTAGAGGCTCCTAACGCTGGTTTTTACCGCCCGCTGGTATTTGGAGTCAGTCAGGAAAGGGCCTAACGCTCACTTTGCAGCCGCGACTTTTCCATACTGCAGATCCCCCTACGCCATTTGCATATCCTATCTTTTCAATAGGATCTTTCTAACGCCGGTATTTAGAGTCGTGGCTGAAGTGAGCGTTAGAAATCTAACGACAAAACTCCAGCCGCAGAAAAAAGTCAGTAGTTAAGAGCTTTCTGGGCTAACGCCGGTTTATAAAGCTCTTAACTACTGTGCTCTAAAGTACACTAACACCCATAAACTACCTATGTACCCCTAAACCGAGGTCCCCCCACATCGCCGCAACTCTATTAAAAATTTTTAACCCCTAATCTGCCGCTCCGTACACCGCCGCCACTTACGTTATCCCTATGTACCCCTAATCTGCTGCCCCTAATACCGCCGACCCCTACATAATATTTATTAACCCCTAATCTGCCGCCCCCACTATCGCTGACACCTGCAAATTTTTTTAACCCCTAATCTGCCGCTCCGTACACAGCCGCAACCTACATTATACCTATGTACCCCTAATCTGCTGCCCCTAACACCGCCGACCCCTATATTATATTTATTAACCCCTAATCTGCCCCCCACAACGTTGCCGCCAGCTAACTACAATAATTAACCCCTAATCTGCCGATCGGATCTCGCCGCTACTCTAATAAATGGATTAACCCCTAAAGCTAAGTCTAACCCTAACACTAACACCCCCCTAAGGCCTAGATTTAGAGTTTGGCGGTAGCCGTCAAAACCAGCGTTAGAGGCTCCTAACGCTGGTTTTAGGCTACCGCCGGTATTTGGAGTCAGTCAGGAAAGGGTCTAACGCTCACTTTGCAACCGCGACTTTTCCATACCGCAGATCCCCTTACGTCATTTGCGTATCCTATCTTTTCAATGGGATCTTTCTAACTCCGGTATTTAGAGTCGTGGCTGAAGTGAGCGTTAGAAATCTAACGACAAATCTCCAGCCGCAGAAAAAAGTCAGTAGTTAAGAGCTTTCTGGGCTAACGCCGGTTTATAAAGCTCTTAACTACTGTGCTCTAAAGTACACTAACACCCATAAACTACCTATGTACCCCTAAACCGAGGTCCCCCCACATCGCCGCCACTCGATTAAATTTTTTTAACCCCTAATCTGCCGACCGCCACCTACGTTATCCTTATGTACCCCTAAACTGCTGCCCCTAACACCGCCGACCCCTATATTATATTTATTAACCCCTAACCTGCCCCCCACAAGGTGCCGCCAGCTACCTACAATAATTAACCCCTAATCTGCCGACCGCAAAGCGCCACTACTTACGTTATCCCTATGTACCCCTAATCTGCTGCCCCTAACACCGCCGACCCCTATATTATATTTATTAACCCCTAACCTGCCCCCCTCAATGTCGCCTCCACCTGCCTACACTTATTAACCCCTAATCTGCCGAGCGGATCTCACCGCTACTATAATAAAGTTATTAACCCCTAATCCGCCTCACTCCCGCCTCAATAACCCTATAATAAATAGTATTAACCCCTAATCTGCCCTCCCTAACATCGCCGACCGAATCTCGCCGCTACTGTAGTAAATGGATTAACCCCTAAAGCTAAGTCTAACCCTAACCCTAACACCCCCCTAAGTTAAATATAATTTTTATATAACGAAATAAATTAACTCTTATTAAATAAATTATTCCTATTTAAAGCTAAATACTTACCTGTAAAATAAACCCTAATATAGCTACAATATAAATTATAATTATATTAGAGCTATTTTAGGATTTATATTTATTTTACAGGTAACTTTGTATTTATTTTAACCAGGTACAATAGTTATTAAATAGTTAAGAACTATTTAATAGCTAAAATAGTTAAAATAATTACAAAATTACCTGTAAAATAAATCCTAACCTAAGTTACAATTAAACCTAACACTACACTATCAATAAATTAATTAAATAAAATACCTACAATTACGTACAATTAAACCTAACACTACACTATCAATAAATTAATTAAATACAATATCTACAAATAAATACAATGAAATAAACTAACTAAAGTACAAAAAATAAAAAAGAACTAAGTTACAAAAAATAAAAAAATATTTACAAACATCAGAAAAATATTACAACAATTTTAAACTAATTACACCTACTCTAAGCCCCCTAATAAAATAACAAAGACCCCCAAAATAAAAAAATGCCCTACCCTATTCTAAATTACTAAAGTTCAAAGCTCTTTTACCTTACCAGCCCTGAACAGGGCCCTTTGCGGGGCATGCCCCAAAGAATTCAGCTCTTTTGCCTGTAAAAAAAACACATACAATACCCCCCCCCCAACATTACAACCCACCACCCACATACCCCTAATCTAACCCAAACCCCCCTTAAATAAACCTAACACTAAGCCCCTGAAGATCTTCCTACCTTATCTTCACCATACCAGGTTCACCGATCGATCCAGAAGAGCTCCTCCGATGTCTTTATCCAAGCCCAAGCGGGGGGCTGAAGATGTCCATGATCCGGCTGAAGTCTTCATCCAAGCGGGAGCTGAAGAGGTCCATGATCCGGCTGAAGTCTTCATCCAATGCGGGAGCTGAAGAGGTCCATGATCCAGCTGAAGTCTTCTATCAACGGCATCTTCAATCTTCTTTCTTCCAGATCCATGTTCATCCCGCCGACGCGGAACATCCATCTTCACCGACGACTTCCCGACGAATGACGGTTCCTTTAAGGCCTCACTCCCGCCTCAATAACCCTATAATAAATAGTATTAACCCCTAATCTGCCCTCCCTAACATCGCCGACCGAATCTCGCCGCTACTGTAGTAAATGGATTAACCCCTAAAGCTAAGTCTAACCCTAACCCTAACACCCCCCTAAGTTAAATATAATTTTTATCTAACAAAATAAATTAACTCTTATTAAATAAAGTATTCCTATTTAAAGCTAAATACTTACCTGTAAAATAAACCCTAATATAGCTACAATATAAATTATAATTATATTAGAGCTATTTTAGAATTTATATTTATTTTACAGGTAACTTTGTATTTATTTTAACCAGGTACAATAGTTATTAAATAGTTAAGAACTATTTAATAGCTAAAATAGTTAAAATAATTACAAAATTACCTGTAAAATAAATCCTAACCTAAGTTACAATTAAACCTAACACTACACTATCAATAAATTAATTAAATAAAATACCTACAATTACGTACAATTAAACCTAACACTACACTATCAATAAATTAATTAAATACAATATCTACAAATAAATACAATGAAATAAACTAACTAAAGTACAAAAAATAAAAAAGAACTAAGTTACAAAAAATAAAAAAATATTTACAAACAGAAAAATATTACAACAATTTTAAACTAATTACACCTACTCTAAGCCCCCTAATAAAATAACAAAGACCCCCAAAATAAAAAAATGCCCTACCCTATTCTAAATTACTAAAGTTCAAAGCTCTTTTACCTTACCAGCCCTGAACAGGGCCCTTTGCGGGGCATGCCCCAAAGAATTCAGCTCTTTTGCCTGTAAAAAAAACACATACAATACCCCCCCCCAACATTACAACCCACCACCCACATACCCCTAATCTAACCCAAACCCCCCTTAAATAAACCTAACACTAAGCCCCTGAAGATCTTCCTACCTTATCTTCACCATACCAGGTTCACCGATCGATCCAGAAGAGCTCCTCCGATGTCTTTATCCAAGCCCAAGCGGGGGGCTGAAGATGTCCATGATCCGGCTGAAGTCTTCATCCAAGCGGGAGCTGAAGAGGTCCATGATCCGGCTGAAGTCTTCATCCAATGCGGGAGCTGAAGAGGTCCATGATCCGGCTGAAGTCTTCTATCAACGGCATCTTCAATCTTCTTTCTTCCAGATCCATGTTCATCCCGCCGACGCGGAACATCCATCTTCACCGACGACTTCCCGACGAATGACGGTTCCTTTAAGGGACGTCATCCAAGATGGCGTCCCTCGAATTCCGATTGGCTGATAGGATTCTATCAGCCAATCGGAATTAAGGTAGGAAAATTCTGATTGGCTGATGGAATCAGCCAATCAGAATCAAGTTCAATCCGATTGGCTGATCCGATCAGCCAATCAGATTGAGCTCGCATTCTATTGGCTGATCGGAACAGCCAATAGAATGCGAGCTCAATCTGAATTTTCCTACCTTAATTCCGATGAATGTTGGGGGGGGTATTGTATGTGTTTTTTTTACAGGCAAAAGAGCTGAATTCTTTGGGGCATGCCCCGCAAAGGGCCCTGTTCAGGGCTGGTAAGGTAAAAGAGCTTTGAACTTTAGTAATTTAGAATAGGGTAGGGCATTTTTTTATTTTGGGGGTCTTTGTTATTTTATTAGGGGGCTTAGAGTAGGTGTAATTAGTTTAAAATTGTTGTAATATTTTTCTGTTTGTAAATATTTTTTTATTTTTTGTAACTTAGTTCTTTTTTATTTTTTGTACTTTAGTTAGTTTATTTCATTGTATTTATTTGTAGATATTGTATTTAATTAATTTATTGATAGTGTAGTGTTAGGTTTAATTGTAGGTAATTGTAGGTATTTTATTTAATTAATTTATTGATAGTGTAGTGTTAGGTTTAATTGTAACTTACGTTAGGATTTATTTTACAGGTAATTTTGTAATTATTTTAACTATTTTAGCTATTAAATAGTTCTTAACTATTTAATAGCTATTGTACCTGGTTAAAATAAATACAAAGTTACCTGTAAAATAAATATAAATCCTAAAATAGCTATAATATAAATATAATTTATATTGTAGCTATATTAGGATTTATTTTACAGGTAAGTATTTAGCTTTAAATAGGAATAATTTATTTAATAAGAGTTAATTAATTTCGTTAGATTTAAATTATATTTAACTTAGGGGGGTGTTAGGGTTAGGGTTAGACTTAGCTTTAGGGGTTAATCCATTTATTAGAATAGCGGTGAGCTCCAGTCGGCAGATTAGGGCTTAATGTTTGAAGTTAGGTGTCGGCGATGTTAGGGAGGGCAGATTAGGGGTTAATACTATTTATTATAGGGTTAGTGAGGCGGATTAGGGGTTAATAACTTTATTTTAATAGCGGTGCGGTCCGCTCGGCAGATTAGGGGTTAATAAGTGTAGGCAGGTGGAGGCGACGTTGTGGGGGCAGATTAGGGGTTAATAAATATAATATAGGGGTCGGCAGTGTTAGGGGCAGCAGATTAGGGGTACATAGGGATAATGTAAGTAGCGGCGGTTTACGGAGCGGCAGATTAGGGGTTAATAATAATATGCAGGGGTCAGCAATAGCGGGGGCGGCAGAATAGGGGTTAATAAGTGTAAGGTTAGGGGTGTTTAGACTCGGGGTACATGTTAGGGTGTTAGGTGCAGACGTAGGAAGTGTTTCCCCATAGCAAACAATGGGGCTGCGTTAGGAGCTGAACGTGGCTTTTTTGCAGGTGTTAGGTTTTTTTTCAGCTCAAACAGCCCCATTGTTTTCTATGGGGGAATCATGCACGAGCACGTTTTTGAAGCTGGCCGCGTCCGTAAGCACCGCTGGTATCGAGAGTTGAAGTTGCGTTAAATATGCTATATGCTCCTTTTTTGGAGCCTAACGCAGCCATTCTGTGAACTCTCAATACCAGCGGTATTTAAAAGGTGTGGCCAGAAAAAAGCACCCCTTTGGCCGCAGAACTCTAAATCTAGGCGTAAATTAAATATAATTTAAATCTAACAAAATAAATTAACTCTTATTATATAATTTACTCCTATTTAAAACTAAATACTTACCTGTAAAATAACCCTAATATAGCTACAATATAAATAATAATTATATTGTAGCTATTTTAGGATTAATATTTATTTTACAGGCAACTTTGTAATTATTTTAACCAGGTACAATAGCTATTAAATAGTTAATAACTATTTAATAGCTAAAATAATTACAAAATTACCTGTAAAATAAATCCTAACCTAAGTTACAATTAAACCTAACACTACACTATCAATAAATAAATTAAATAAACTACCTACAATTACCTACAATTAAACCTAACACTACACTATCAATAAATTAATTAAATACAATACCTACAAATAACTACAATTAAATAAACTAAGTTACAAAAAATAAAAAAATATTTACAAACATTAGAAAAATATTACAACAATTTTAAACTAATTACACCTACTCTAAGCCCCCTAATAAAATAAAAGACCCCCAAAATAAAAAAAATGCCCTACCCAATTCTAAATTAAAAAAGTTCAAAGCTCTTTTACCCTACCAGCCCTGAAAAGTCCATTTGCGGGGCATGCCCCAAATAATTCAGCTCTTTTGCCTGTAAAAAAAACATACAATACCCCCCCCAACATTACAACCCACCACCCACATATCCCTAATCTAACCCAAACCCCCTTAAATAAACCTAACACTAAGCCCCTGAAGATCTTCCTACCTTATCTTCACCATGCCAGGTTCACCGATCCGTCCTCCGAAGTCTTGATCCAAGCCCAAGCGGGGGCTGGCGATCCATAATCCGGCTGAAGTCTTCTATCAAGCCGCGGCTGAAGAGGTCCAGAAGAGGCTCCAAAGTCTTTATCCTATCCGGGAAGAAGAGGAGATCCGGACCTGCAACCATCTTGATCCAAGCGGCATCTTCTATCTTCATCCGATGACGAACGGCTCCATCTTGAAGACCTCCAGCGAGGATCCATCTTCTTCTTCCGACGTCCAACTGAAGAATGAAGGTTCCTTTAAGGGACGTCATCCAAGATGGCGTCCCTCAAATTCCGATTGGCTGATAGGATTCTATCAGCCAATCGGAATTAAGGTAGGAAAATTCTGATTGGCTGATGGAATCAGCCAATCAGATTCAAGTTCAATCCGATTGGCTGATTGGATCAACTAATCAGACTGAGCTTCCATTCTATTGGCTGTTCGGATCAGCCAATAGAATGCGAGCTCAATCTGATTGGCTGATCCAATCAGCCAATCGGATTGAACTTGAATCTGATTGGCTGATTCCATCAGCCAATCAGAATTTTCCTACCTTAATTCCGATTGGCTGAACGCTGCTTTTTTGCAGGTGTTAGGTTTTTTTTCAACTCAAATGGCCCCATTGTTTTCTATGGGGGAATTGTGCACGAGCACGTTTTTGAAGCTGGCCGCGTCCGTAAGCAACGCTGGTATTTAGAGTTGCAGTGGCGGTAAATATGCTCTACGCTCCCTTTTTTGGAGCCTAACGCAGCCATTCTGTGAACTCTAAATACCAGCGGTATTTAAAAGGTGCGGGGGGAAAAAAGCATGCGTAGCTAACGCACCCCTTTGGCCGCAGAACTCTAAATCTGCATGATGTCACACAAAAAGTAATGCACCCTACAATATTGATTGTGGTCCACTTGTAATCTAGCCCATAATCATTTAATAGAAGGTTTATGAGGATTATGAAAATCAATGATACAAAACACAAGACAAGACAAGGTGAGGAACAGCCCTGAGAATTTACTACATCCCATTCTCCCAGATGAGAAGATTTATCTATGGGTTTACTTTAAGGTCTTGATTTGATTAAGGACATTGTAACTTCCATCTTTATCACACTGGACTTCAATTAATATAATATGTTAAGTAATATTTCACTTGTGTATATTTAAACAACCTACACACTTTTATATATATATGTGTGTGTGTGTGTATGTATATATCTCTATACCATTGACAACAATTATGTTAGCACATATTGCTTTCTACATTTGGTAGCTCATTATACGTGCCCCCTAGGGACATTAGCTATATATTGGCACAGGTTGTTTAGTACTTTGTGGAAATTAGCATATGAGACTACCTAGGTTTAGCTTTCAACAAAGAATACCAAGAGAACAAAGCACATTTGATGATAAAAGTAAATTGGAAACTTGTTAACTGAATCATAAAAAATTAATTTTGACTTGACCGTATCTTTAAATATAAAAACTGATTTGATGTCACTTTAGTGATTACCAGAATATATGTATAATAGCACCTGTCTGATTCCTCTTATTAGGTTGTATGTAATACTAAAAATGTTGTATTGATTCCACAATGATACAAAAAAAGTTAAGAATTTGATCTGTGCATTGTTAAAGGGACAGTCAAGTTAAAATTAAACTTTCATGATTCCGATAGAGCATACAATTTTAAACAGCTTTCCAATTCACTTCCATTATCTAAATGTGCACAATCTTTTTATATCACAATTTTTGAGGCATCAGCTCCGACTGAGCATGAGCAAGATTCACATGATACAGTATATGCACAGTATATGCATTTTTTGATTGGCTGAAATTCAAACTAAGTGCATTTGCATTGTCTCTTTATTATGTATTTATTGATTATGCTACGCTACTGTTTTTAGTGGTCCTTTAAATGTTTTTAAGAGGCCACAGTTTTCAGTCACAAAAACAAAATTTAGTTTCATCACTTTTAGATCAATGTTTTTCTAATCCAAGAAATGTAATTTTTCCCCAGCGCACTGATGCAATTCCCTTCCTTACGCAATCTGGACCTACTACTGGGAATAATAATGGTCAATTATTATTATTTGTTTTTCTCCCAATACACAGGCTAAAGACACAATGGAGCCGCTTAGGGATTAGACATGATACACTTGCCAGTTTAAAAGTTTCATGCAATGAGTGTCACCGTCATTACCAAGACACAAGAGAACGTTTTTACCATAGGTAAGTCCAGATGCTATACTATCATCATAATACAAAGTGAGCTTTGGTCAAAAGTGAAAGAAATCATACAAAAAAAGTAAATCTTTCAGCTGAGGCATATCCAACCTAAGCCCTGGGAGCCAACCCTTTAACATTTTTATATCTAGTCTTCCATTTCTCTAGACTGAATAATGTATGTTTGAACCAAGGATTGATATTTCTAGAATGGAGATATTCCACTTCAATCAACATATATGTTCTGTTGGGTATAGATGAGAAAGGGACATTTTCTGTATGTGCCTCTCTGATTCACTGCACAAAAATATCTATAAAAAATGGCATTTGTGAATGTCCAAATAATAAGGGCTAGATTACAAGTGGAGCGCTAAATTATTGCGATAATAATCCAGCGATTAGCGCTTATAAAATTATCCAGAGATCAGATCTCTGGTTAATTTTATAACTGTACCCCAACTGGCCCCAAAATACAGTCTAGCATATTTTATTACAAAAATAAAGATGGCATCATCTTTATTTTTTTAAATAAAATTACTGCACTAGGCAGTATTTTGGCGCTAAAGTTGGCAGGAGTGGGGTCTTAGAAAAAAAATGGCACTGAATAGTGGCTTTACTTTGCGGTCAATGGGAACTGTATGTTCCCAGTAAATATATATGTGTATGCTTATATACATATATATTTAAGTGTTAATATGTGTATATACATATATTAACGCATAAATATATTTGTATATAATCATATACATATATATTTCAATTTGCTGCCATCGCTGCACTACTTAACTCCTTCGCTATGCCATGTTCTGAAGTCATCTCTGATGGCATCAGAACGAGGCTCCCATAGGAGCCTTTGGAAGTGCGCTCTTGTGAACTTGTAATACCAGCGCACATTAGAGTGATATTTAGTGCTCCACTTGTAATATGGCCCTATATTTAGTCATTTAAAAATATTTTGCCTGCTCTTTAAGTTTAAATAAAAAATGCTATATACCAACCCTATACAGAAATGTTAGACACTTGTAACACTGGGTAATGGTCTTCATTTTGTTCTTTATATATAATTATAAAAGAACAAATACGGTCCATAGAAATAATTAATTTTAATTTGTTTCTCTAACATAATCAAAATTAGCAAAGGTTAATATTTTACTTTCTTTGCATATTATTTAGTTTATGTACATTATAGTCGAATCCTCAGTTAAAACAAACTGGAAAAGAAATTTGCTTAAAATAAATTATCAAAACAATATTTATTTTTTCAGTTATAAATGTAACGTCTTAGGGACAGATTACAAGTGGTGTGGTATTTAGCGCTTTCGCTTTTGCGCGTATAACACGTTGAAAGTAAATGGTTTGCGTGTGAGTGAAAACCAACAAGCGCAAAAATCAGGACTTGGGATATCTTAAGCATGTTAACGTCTTCTCCCCATAGACTTCAATGGAGCGCAATATTAAAAAGAAAATAATAACCCAACAGTGCATTAGACCTATAGCGCTAAAACCCGAAAATAGTTATGATTATTTCACATTCCAATGTTCTTCACATAGAAGAACATTTTCTTTTTATTTATATATATATATGATTATTTAAAAAAAGGATATATCTATACTTATATATATGTGTGTGTGTGTGAATATATAAAGGTATAGATATATACAGATATATATAGGAATATATATTTAAAACCACATTATTACCTACGTGAAGATCCATAACTTGTCCACCTGCTCTGAGGCTGCGGACAGAAATCAACCAGATCGAATACGATCGGGTTGATTGACGCCCCCTGTTAGCAGCTGATTGGCCGCAAATTTGCAGGGGACGGCATTGCACCAGCAGTTCACAAGAACTGCTGGTGTAATGATAAATGATTTATCGATGTGCAGCGGACATGATACGCTACATCGTATCATGTCCGCTCGCACTATGATAAATCTACCCCAAGGTCTTCAATTGCACTAAACCGACATGCATTAAATTCAATGGCTCTAGACCTAACTTTACTTTCAACTTGTAATACTGCAATATCACACCAATTGGAATCTAGTCCTTAATATTTCTGTTCTGTTCTTAAATTGTATCTTAAAATAGCTTCCTTTTTAACCCCTTAACGACACACGTCATACAGGGTACGTCATACACAAACTAGTCGTTAAAGACCAACGACGTACCCTGTACGTCGTTAGGGGTTTAAAGTGGCTGGAAGCGATCCTGAATGCTTCCAGACGCTTTCAAGGTATTGCCGTGATGCCTCAATATTGAGGCATCACTGCAATACTTTTTTTAAAACACTGATGCAGAGAGAGCCACTCTGTGGCCCTCTCTGCATCGGCCAGCGATGGTGCCGATTGTTGGTGGGTGGCAGCAGCTGCAGAGAGGTGGGTGGGTGGCCCATCGCTGGATCACTTCCGGCCAGCAGTGTCGGATCAGTCCCCGGTGCGTGCAGGAGCGAGAGGGGGTGTGTGCGCCCACGTTCCCCACTATTATGTTCATTGAAGTCTTGGTTGGAGCGGGTCTTGGGAGAGGGAGGTGGAAATTATGTTTTAAAAAAGGGATCTGGGAGAGGGGGAGGGGATATTGAGGGGGGCAGCTACACTACAGAAAAATAAATATTTATATAAAAAAGGGCACATTATTTTGCTGGCAGACAGCTGCCAGTACCCAAAATGGCACCAAATAGTGAGAGGGGGGAGGATTAGAAAGCTGTTTGGGGGGGCTCAGGGAGGTTGGGTGGTAAGGGGGGATCCTACACTGCAGAAAATATATAATTAAAAAAAAAACTTAAAACAAACACAAAGATGGCTGGGACATTTGTGGGGTAGGGGAGGGAAGAGAGCTGTTTGGGAGGGATCAGGGGGTGGGATGTGTCAGGTGGGAGGCTGATCTCTACACTAAAGCTAAAATTAACCCTTCAAGCTCCCTACAAGCTACCTAATTAACCTCGTTACTGCTGGGCATAATACAAGTGTGGTGCGCGGCATTTAGCGGCCTTCTAATTACCAAAAAGCAATGCTAAAGCCATATATGTCTGCTATTTCTGAACAAAGGGGATCCCAGAGAAGCATTTATAACCATTTGTGCCATAATTGCACAAGCTGTTTGTAAATCATTTCAGTGAGAAACCTAAAGTTTGTGAAAAAGTTAGTAAAAAAGTGAACGATTTTTCTTATTTGATCGCTTTTGGCGGTGAAATGGTGGCATGAAATATACCAAATGGGCCTAGTTTAATATTAGGATTGCATTTAGCGGTGAAATAGTGGCATGAAATATACCAAAATGAACCTAGATCAATACTTTAGGTTGTCTACTACACTACACTAAAGCTAAAATTAACCCTACAAGCTCCCTAATTCTGCTAGGCATAATACAAGTGTGGTGCCCAGCGGCATTTAGCAGCCTTTTAATTAACAAAAAGAAATGCCAAAGCCATAAATGTCTGCTATTTCTGAACAAAGGGGATCCCAAAGAAGCATTTACAACCATTTGTGCCATAATTGCACAAGCTGTTTGTAAATCATTTCAATGAGAAAACTAAAGTTTGTGAAAAAGTTAGTAAAAAAGTGAACGATTTTTCTTATTTGATCGGTTTTAGCGGTGAAATGGTGGCATGAAATATACCAAATGGGCCTAGTTTAATATTTTGGGGTGTGTACTAAAAATATATATATACATGTGAAGGGTTATTCAAGGATTCCTGACAGATATCAGTGTTAAAATGTAACATGCAAATTTTGAAAGAAAAATGGTTTGGAAATAGCAAAGTGCTACTTGTACTTATTGCCCTATAACTTGCAAAAAAAGCAAAGAACATGTAAACATTGGGTATTTCTGAACTCAGGACAAAATTTAGAAACTATTTAGCATGGGTGTTTTTTGGTGGTTGTAGATGTGTAACAGATTTTGGGGGTCAAAGTTAGAAAAAGTGTGTTTTCATATTTTATAATTTGTTTTACAGTAAATTATAAGATTTGATGAAAATAATAGTATCTTTAGAAAGTCCATTTAAAGGCGAGAAAAACGGTATATAATATGTGTGGGTACAGTAAATGAGTAAAAGGAAAATTACAGCTAAACACAAACACCGCAGAAATGTAAAATTAGCCCTGGTCCTTAAAGGGACACTGAACCCAAATTTTTTCTTTCATGATTCAAATAGAGCATGACCTTTTAAGCAACTTTCTAATTTACTCCTATTATCACATTTTCTTCATTCTCTTGGTATCTTTATTTGAAATGCAAGAATGTAAGTTTAGATGCCGGCCAATTTTTGGTGAACAACCTGGGTTGTTCTTGCTGATTGGTGGATACATTCATCCACCAATAAAAAAGTGCTGTCCAGAGGCTGAACCAAAAAAAGCTTAGATGCCTTCTTTTTCAAATAAAGATAGCAAGAGAACGAAGAAAATTTGATAATAGGAGTAAATTAGAAAGTTGCTTAAAAGTTCATACTCTATCTGAATCACAAAAGAAAAAATTTGGGTTCAGTGTCCCTTTAAGGGTAAGAAATTGAAAAATGGTCTTTTCCTTAAGGGGTTAAGGTGGATTAAAGTTAACAGATTTATACCTTAATGAAAAGAGTGATTATATAAATAATTTCTGTTGCAGTCTGTAATGGATTCGTAAGAGGAGAGAAAACCACCACACTAAAGGTGGACTCTCTGCGAAGGATAAGCAAGAAACACTATCAGAGCCCTTGGTAAGTGACATACAGTAACAATGTATTTATTTATTACAGTAACAAATGGCCCATCTCATTAAGTCTCTTATTAGATAAAACAGGATCAGATACAATTTTCTTGACCCTCAAGAATTGACTATAGAGAAAAGAATTCAAAAGCGCAGGCGGATGCGGGCTCTCATAGCGTAAAAGATTGTTACGGTCTATAGGTTTTTTGTAAATATCCGCTTTCAAAGAATTCTGTTCCCTATAGATAGAGGTGTCTAGGAATTCAATACGTTCTTCACTCCAAGTCAATGTAAATTGGATATACCTGGAACAGCTATTTAGGTCATTGACAAAACTGTGTAGGGTTCCAATGTTGCCCAACCACACACCAAAAATGTCATCAATATAGCGCCACCAGGTGGCGCCATATTGTTGAAATAAAATATTCTCAAAAACAAAACGTTCTTCATACATATTCATGTATATGTTGGCATAGTTTGGGGCGACATTGGAACCCATCGCAGTACCCTGTTTTTGGACAAAAAACTGATCTTGGAATAGAAAAAATATTTTGGGGTGTGTACTAAAAATATATATATACATGTGAAGGGTTATTCAAGGATTCCTGACAGATATCAGTGTTAAAATGTAACATGCAAATTTTGAAAGAAAAATGGTTTGGAAATAGCAAAGTGCTACTTGTAATTATTGCCCTATAACTTGCAAAAAAAGCAAAGAACATGTAAACATTGGGTATTTCTAAACTCAGGACAAATAGAATCTAGCATGGGTGTTTTTTGGTGGTTGTAGATGTGTAACAGATTTTGGGGGTCAAAGTTAGAAAAAGTGTGTTTTCATATTTTATAATTTGTTTTACAGTAAATTATAAGATTTGATGAAAATAATAGTATCTTTAGAAAGTCCATTTAAAGTCGAGAAAAACGGTATATAATATGTGTGGGTACAGTAAATGAGTAAGAGGAAAATTACAGCTAAACACAAACACTGCAGAAATGTAAAAATAGCCCTGGTCCTTAAAGGGACACTGAACCCAAATGTTTTCTTTCGTGATTCCAATAGAGCATGACATTTTAAGCAACTTTCTAATTTACTCCTATTATCACATTTTCTTCATTCTTTTGGTATCTTTATTTGAAATGCAAGAATGTAAGTTTAGATGCCGGCCAATTTTTGGTGAACAACCTGGGTTGTTCTTGCTGATTGGTGGATACATTCATCCACCAATAAAAAAGTGCTGTCCAGAGGCTGAACCAAAAAAAGCTTAGATGCCTTCTTTTTCAAATAAAGATAGCAAGAGAACGAAGAAAAAATGATAATAGGAGTAAATTAGAAAGTTGCTTAAAAGTTCATACTCTATCTGAATCACGAAAGACAAAATTTGGGTTCAGTGTCCCTTTAAGGGTAAGAAATTGAAAAATGGTCTTGTCCTTAAGGGGTTAAGGTGGATTAAAGTTAACAGATTTATACCATAATGAAAAGAGTGATTATATAAATAATTTCTGTTGCAGTCTGTAATGTATGCGTAAGAGGAGAGGAAACCACCACACTAAAGGTGGACTCTCTGCGAAGGATAAGCAAGAAACACTATCAGAGCCCTTGGTAAGTGACATACAGTAACAATGTATTTATTTATCTTTGCAACTTAATCTGCAGAATTTGCTATTTAATGATCAGCAAATCCTTTAAAGCCACAAAGAATTCAGCCCACCATTTAAAGGAATAATCTAGTCTAGTCAAAATTAAACTTTCACAATGATTTTAAGCAACTTTCTAATGTACTTCTATTATCAATTTTTCTTCGTTCTCTTGGTATCTTTATTTGAAAAAGCAAAAAAGGTAAGCATAGGACCCTACCTATTTTTGGTTCAGAACCTGGGTAGTACTTTCTGATTGGTGTCTATGGGGCCTATCTATCAAGCACCGTACGGAGCTTGAGGGCCCGCTGCTCCATAACCCTGTCCCCCTGCTCCGATGAGGCGGACAGAAATCGCCAGCATTCAACCCGATTGAGTACGATCGGGTTGATTGATACCTCCCTGCTGGCGGACGCTCAGAAGAGCTGCTGGTGCAATGCTGAATACGGAGAGCGTATTGCTCTTTGCATTCAGCGATGTCTGTCGGACCTGATCCGCACTGTTGGATCAGGTCCGACAGACATTTCATAAATGTAATGCAAAGTCAAGGAAAGTCCAGCACACATGTACCAACTGCACGCTGCCAGGGATCCTGCAAACCCAAACAGTAGATAAAGTAGAAAAGGCAGCAGCATAAATTTTCACCAAGTTTATTTGGCTATACAAAAGCTCACAACATTTCGGGGTGTTACCCCTTAATCATGTGGATACAGAGTAACACTGAAATGCATCATTATATACACAGATGTAATTAGGAGACAATTAGCAAACAGCCATTAATTTAACCAATTCATATTTATACTACCATCTAGTGGTCAATCCCTAAAATTACATCTTAATTTCTTTATTCTTTAACAATCGATACAAAAAGAACATATAAACTCTGAAAATTTAAATTTTAAAATACAGAAAGCAGTCTATTGCAAAAAACATCATCATTAAAAGATAATCTCATAGAAAAATAGACCAATCTAGGTCTCTTCATGCCCTTGGGTTGTAAGGTTTCTAACATAAAAATCCAAAAAGCTTCTCTCCTTTTTAAGAGATTCCCCCTGTTCCCACCCCTCCTAGGTCTATGAACCTGCTCAATGATTTAAAACCTAAGTTGTGAAATATGATGTTTAGCTTTAATAAAGTGAAATGCAACTGGAGCATCTAAATTACCCCTCCTAATACCAGCTTTATGTTCATTCATTCTTTCACGTTCCTTACGTGTCATCTCTCCCACATAAAGGAGCCCACATGGGCATTTAATAATATAAATTACATATTCACTGTTACAATTGCAATAGCAATTAATGTCAAATTTCTTTCCTGTATGTGGGTGAAAAAACGCAGCACCCTTGATCATGTTGCTGCAACTAAAGCACCCCAAGCATGGGTAACATCCTTTATTTGCACTGGTAATGTATCTAGTGCTACCAATTTTAGCAGTCCCAACATCATTTTTCATCAGTTTGTCCCTAAGAGAGGGAGCTTGTTTAAATGCAGGCATAAACATATATTTAAAAGCCTTAACTTCAGGGTTACATTCATGCAAGATGTACCAATATTTCCTTAAAATAGCCAACACTTCCTTACTTTGTCTATTAAATTCTGTGACAAAGGTTATCCTTTCACCAGATACCTCATCCTTTCTAGGTTTTTTATTATGAATAAGATCTTGTCTAGATCTCCCTTCAACTTTAGCCAAGTTACATTTAATAACCTCATCAGGGTAACCACGAGCACTGAACAAATGGCCCATCTCATAAAGTCTCTTATTAGATAAAACAGGATCAGATACAATTTTCTTGACCCTCAAGAATTGACTATAGGGAAAAGAATTCAAAAGTGCAGGCGGAGGCGCGCTCTCATAGCGTAAAAGATGGTTACGGTCAATAGGTTTTCTGTAAATATCCACTTTCAAAGAATTATGTTCCCTATAGATAGAGGTGTCTAGGAATTCAATACGTTCCTCACTCCAAGTCAATGTAAATTGGATATACCTGGAACAGCTATTTAGGTCATTGACAAAACTGTGTAGGGTTCCAATGTTGCCCAACCACACACCAAAAATGTCATCAATATAGTGCCACCAGGTGGCGCCATATTGTTGAAATAAAATATTCTCAAAAACAAAACCTTCTTCATACATATTCATGTATATGTTGGCATAGTTTGGGGCAACATTGGAACCCATCGCAGTACCCTGTTTTTGGATAAAAAACTGATCTTGGAATAGAAAATAATTACATCTCAAAACAATTTCCAATAATTCCATAAGGAAATCACACTGTGATTTAGAATATTTACCACTTAAGTTCAAGACATTGGCTACCGCCCCCATACTACTGGAATGGGTTATGGAGGTGTACAAACTAACCGCATCCAGGGAATAAAGAATATATTTTGTCATCTTTCAGTTGCATATTTTCTAATTTAATCAAAAAATCATCCGTATCCCTGATATAAGATTGGGAGGCTATTACAAAAGGTCTTAAAATCTTATAAAGAAATATTGCAATATTGGAGAAGACAGAGTTGGTACTAGCCCCAATTGGTCTCCCAGGGGGACCTTTTTCATTCTTATGAACCTTAGGTAAGGTATAAAAAATAGGTGTAATATATTCATCCACACAAAGGTACTCTAAGGTTTTTGTATCAATTAAACCATTCCTCTCTGCCTTCTTAACCACAAATGATATCTCCTTTTTGATTTGAAATACAGGTTCTCTATCTAGCCTACCATATACCTCCTCATCAGATAGTTGTGTAAGGATCTCATTAATGTAATACTGTCTCTCAAGTATAACAGTGGCTCCTCCCTTATCAGCTTGCCTCATAAATGTAGCCACCAATCAGCAAGCGCTACCCATGTGCTGAATTAAAAATGAGCCGGCTCCTAAGCTTACATTCAAATAAAGATACCAAGAAAATAAAGAAAATTGATAATAGGAGTACATTAGATAGATTCTTAAAATTGCATGCTCTATCTGAATCATTAACGTTTAATTTTGACTAGACTATTCCTTTAAACTTACAATGTATTTGCAATAAAATTCCTACAGTTGCATCACTATATTTTCTGCAAATTATTAATTAATAAATTAAGTATGCAGCAATGTTCATAATAATTTAACAAAAGGGAATTCCACCAAGCTTATTATAATTCATTGTTGCAATACATTAAAAATATCATTGGAAGTTAGAAAATAAGATATTGAAATGTAGAAACAATGAACAAAAATAGCATTCAATATTTAAATATATTAATCGTGATGGAAAGATGATAATTTGATAGCCTTTCTCAGGTGGAAGGCAATGAGTGAAATAATCTGCATGACATAAAAAGAAAAATAACAATGGTATCAAATGTTTCAGCATTAGGCTATAACATGATATCATATAGCAGGATAACATATCATATAAAAATCAAATGGCATAAGCTTTCCTTAATGTCAGGTTATTGTGCACATACATGAAAAGAAAAAAATTACAAACTTAAAACGCTTCACTCCCCCAAATGCTGCATTATCTATACAAAAAAATGACTGCAAAATATAAAAACAATTACTCCACCTCTTACCCATGCGGTAATTTTTTGAATGAAAGAAGGGTTAGAGTGGAATTTCAAATTTCCTTAAAGAAAGTTAAAACCAGTACTTTTCCTGCATTTTTCCCTTTTTTAGTGAGAACGATATGGTCTGAGACCAATTTATATTATTTAGAGAACAGATAGATACACCACTGCCTGCAATAAATGTTATTAAAGGGATGAAAACAGTCTGTTTCATTGTTGTAATAAAAAACACTGAACATTGGCTTTTATGTAAGTAAAACCTTTGCAATATGTATTATTTATCACTTTAAAAGGATTTTACCTTTTAGTTCTTTTTTTTTTATATATATCTGGGGTCTCTACAGGAAGACATATATTGATTGATGTAATAAATTTATCTAGATAAACTTGAGCTGGTTTGCTGGTCAGGAAATCCTAGAAAAACATGAAGGCAATTTTGCCCATGCTCAGAAGAGGCATAATGCAAAATTCAGCTCTCTTATAAAGCTGCAGGTATTGGCTACACTGAGGAATTCTAAGTGCTCATTTTGCAAAAAAAGTAACTCATTTGCTGTTTCTTAACACAATTTATTTTTATGTTTACTTTAATTTAACATATATGTTTTACTAAAGGAGCACTGTTTCATATCCCTTTAATACTATATCTACTATAAGCTAAATCAAGTCAAAATAAAAATCTGAAGAGAAGTACATTTTATCACAAATTCAAATGTCCATAAGAAATATATTTAAATTTTGCAGATATGTACAATGAGTCATAGTTTAGTAGTTACTTAAAGGAACATTAAACCCCAAAAAATTAGTTTATGATTCAGATAGAGAATACAATATTAAACAACATTCCAATTTACTTCTATTACCTAATTTAGATATTCTTTGTTAAAGAAATACCAATGTACATTGATGAGCCAATCACATGAGTCATCTATGTGCAGCCACCTATCAGAAGCTACTGTGCCTACCTAGATATGCTTTTCAGGAAAGAGTATCAAGAGAAGGAAGCAAATTAGATAATAGATGTGAATTAGAAAGTTGTTTAAAATGGTATTCTCTATCTGAATCATGAAAGAAAAAAATTGGGTTTAATGTCCCTTTAATCCAATAGAAATACAGTTGTTATACTCACAAAAAAATGGTTGCCCAGACATATATAATGGTTGGACAAAAAAGCAGCAAGGGTGAGTGCTAATAAGGTTTCCTCATATTGGACCTTGTTTCTGGGTTTTTAATTAACCAGCAGCTGTTGCAGCTTTTTGCACTGGCTGAGCAACTTTATTCACCTTGCTCCAATACTGTCAAAATAGGTTTTCAGGTGACATCTTTTTAATAAAATAAATCTGGGATACGCATAAATTAGTTAGAGAGTAGAGATCTAAGACATAGATTCCATTATTTTGAAATTTGCTAACAGAAATCACCAATTTTAACTAGTCAGCTACAGCTATGTTTTGGCTTTATACCCAACAGTGAGCCAGACTAAAAGTGGTGTGCTATTTAGCATTTTTGCTTTAGCGTAAACTTAGCTAGAAGTAAGATTTGTAATCACTCTTCTATACATGGCTTACAAAAGGGGTTAATAACAGTTATGTTTAGCGGAGAGACAAGAAATAATGGTGATCTCAGTGTGACTGACAGGCTGTAAGGGGTTAGGGCAGTATATTTTGATGTGTCCAGGGTATCACAAAACCTAAATACCCCACTGAAAGAGTAAAATGAAATGATGTTTCAGAGTTCCAGCAATGAGTAACAGAAGCCCCTCCAAGTACCAGTGTTGGGTTATGGGGTGCTATATCAATAATAATCATTATTGTATTATCCAATATTACTCAATACTCAAGGCAGCATTCATAACTTTACCATGTAGTCCCTTTAGTACATGTCTTGTCCTCTGAATGACTGCTGATACACAATATTGCTTGGCCCCTCCCCTCAGGCCATGTGGTCAAAACGCTAGCAACCTCAGACAGAAGGATATGAGTAATATGTGTTGTAAATTCAGAAGAATGGGACAATGAAATTATAAAAGTTATAGAGCAATAAAAAAGCATTGGAAGGGAAATAAAACTGGTTTAAAGCTAACATTTGCTATGCTTGGAATGTAAGCTAAATAGCGTTCACCCAATCCAAAACTTCTACACAAACTTATATATTTGTATGAGTAGTGTCAATGGGGCCGATTTATCAAGTTCCTTATGGAGCTTGATGCCCCTTGTTTGAGCCTGCTCTGAGGCCGTGGACAGAAATCAACCTGATCGAATTCAAAGAACTGCTTTGCAATGATAAATGCCGACAGTATATGCTGTCGGCATTTATCGATGTGCGGCAGACATGATACGCTACATCGTATTATGTCCGCTCGCACATTAATAAATAGACCCCAATGACTTTACCAGAGCTTTTCACTTTGGTTAATATTTCCAGTGTTAATGTGATTATCGCTTGAATGCATGGATTAACCATAGACTTGTGATACAAGAATGAGATTACATTTTGAACTTGTCATTGAAAGTACTTAAAGGGACATGAAACCCAAAATTTTTATTTCATGATTTAGATAGAAAATACAATTTTAAACAACTTTTCAATTTACTTACATCTAATTTGCATTAATTCTCTTGGAATCCTTTGTTGAAGACACAGCAATGCACTACTAGGAGCTAGCTGAATCTACTGGGTGAGCCAATAACATGAGACATATGTGTACATCCACCAATCAGCAGCTCCTGAGTCTACCAAGGTATCCTTTTCAACAAAGGATATTAAGTGAACAAAACAAGTTAGATAATAAAAGTAAATTTGAAAGTTGTTTAAAGTCACATTATCTATCTAAATCATTAAAGAAAAAAATGTGGGTTTTATCTTCCTTTAAGTATTAACATGTACAGTATAGGTAGGAGTACAGCAGGCAAAGGTAGCTATTTCAAATGATAAAAAAATTAAAACAATTAATGTTCTCCAGCAGGTAAAATGGGCATTTGGGAGCACAGTACACTATTCCGTGTAGTGAGAATAACATACATTTAAAGGTTTTAAATCAATGGGGGGGGGGGGGGGGGTTAAAGGAAAAAAAAACATTATTGGTTAATCCATTTGAGCCAGGGCACTATGGATATATATTTAGGGCTGGATTTACAGTCCAGGTGTCTGTAGGCACTAAACCTGAAGCTCCCCCAGCACTACCCGCTGTGCTGGCGACCTTCACTAAGATGGCTGCTGGTAGTGAAATAACAACACTGTGCATGTGCAGGAGCCATCCTTACTAAGGCCACTGCAAGCATTTTGCATGCACAGGGGAAGCCGGACGCTGTACATGCTTAATACTCACGGCGACCTTAACAAATATAGATGCCACACAAGCGTAGTGCTGTTATTTCACTGCCGGCAGCCATCTTAGTTAAGGTCGCTAACTGACAGGTATTTATAATAGTAGGTCTGCTCTGCACATGCCTACTCTGCCTCATTATAAATCCAGTCCTGTATACAGTATGTGTGTCTATGATGTGCAATTTATATGCATTATACTGTAAAAATGTTCATCATTCATTTTTTTGTAAGTCTGTTTATTATAAAAAGAAATTTTTGATTTTGCATATTTTCAGTTTAGAAAATTAACAGTACAGGATATTAGTATCTCACATAAAAAAATGCTTGATTTTTTCCCATTTGCGATAGTGCATTTTGAAACATTTCTCACACCGTAAAACAAAAAAAAGGCACCATTTCTACCTTTTCAAGAAAGCCTCATCTTTCTCACTGTACTAACAACGTTTATGCAAACTATATCCATACCTCTCAACTGTCCCAAATTTTGCTATCTGTTCTGTTGTCCTATTGAGATAGTCCACAGTAACTGATTGCCCCTCCTCTGTCTGCTGGTACAGCGCTATCAGTGCTTGCCTGAGAAGAAGCGGCAACTGAGACGAAGGTCTGAGACAGAGTGAGCTCCACAACCTTCTAATTCTTTCAAGTAGGTGGGTGAAAACTGTCTTGGGAATTTCTAATAATGTTTGGGATAGTAAGTTTGCAGAAGCTGTGTGTGCATATCCCTGAGGAAATACTGTGTATCAGTAGGGGACGTAGAGCAGTCCTCACTTTCTTTCACATGGACTTACATGTTTATACCGGTTACCTCACAGTGAAAATCTCAGTCCAATTAACCATGGGGGCCAAATTTTTCTGTTGAAGGACTGCATGCTTAAAAAAAACCTAACATGTGGAACACAATTTAACTCCTTGGCTACCAGAATGGACTGCAGTGTTTTCCTATGCAGTGTATTAGAGCCCTTTTTGGCAGCCATGGGATTAAATTGTGCTTCACACATTATGTTGTCCTGGGCATGCTGTGGAAGTGAGTAGGTTATCTGCTGGGTTCTTAATCTTCTGTCGTTATTGATTTACAGCCTTCAGCAACAATGCCTTAAATGGAGGGCTATTAAATTAGTAGTATTTAGCTCTGAAGTGTGTATAAATAGATATAAAGGCCTCCATGTACTAAGAGGCGGGCGGACAGCTTCTTAACTCGCGAAGCTGTCCGCCCGCCTCCGCTACACACGGGCAGCGGATCTATTGATCCGCTTGCCCGTATGTATCATTACACACTCAGCGGAGTGTGTAATGCCCGCCCCTTCAGTCGCGCGACCAATCACGCGACTGAAGGGGCTGTCAATCACCGAGAGCGAGCGTGCTCTCGGGGATTTTGCTTCGCCACCTAAGAGGTGGCGTAGGGTGTAGGAAGCAGCGGTCTAATGACCGCTGCTTCTTACATTGCGGGAAGCAGGCTCGCATATGCGAACCTGCCCCGCAATGGCTCCGGAGCAGCTTTCGCTGCTTCGTACATGGAGCCCATAGTGCTTTTAAGAACCACAAATTCATTTTTAAACTGTTAAAAACTACCATGGGCCCATTAAGGGCCAGATTACATGTGGCGCGAAAACAGTTATGCACAATCGAAAATGAGTTTATCGCTGTGTTTGCACGCGTCAGATTTATAGCTTAGTAGGGTTGCCACCTCTGCAATGTTTTCCTGGACACTTATGAGTTACACATGCTGCAGGTTGTGCAGAGAGGAACATGAATAGTGCTGTACAGGGTCACTATTTTTGTGCTGTCCAGCAGTACAATGCATGTTTCCCTCTGCACACCCGGCAACATGTGTAACTTATAAGTGTCCAGGAAAACATGGCTGAGATGGCAACCCTACTTGAAAGTAAACGCGATCACTTGAGTGCAATTAATGCTTGTCGGGAAAGCTCATCCTCAGAGCTCTGGTTAACTGTTTCACGAAACAAAAAAAGTGTCACAATGCACAAAAATACATTACAAAGTACAGTTACATAACAACACTGTCTGATGAAAATATATTGCACAAAAAAGTTATAAGTGCCTTTAATATAGAGATACATACATACAAATGTCTAAATGTGTATATGTATATATACACACACACATATATATGTATATATATATATATATATATATATATATATATATATATATATATATATGTGTGTGTGTGTGTGTGTGTGTGTGTGTGTGTGTGTGCACATATGTATTTATGTATTTATATGTGTATATATGTATTTACAGACATATAAATACATATGTACACATATATAGACACATATATAAGTGCCTTGGAGCACTTTGCTGTCAAGTAGATGAAAACATGTAAAAGCATATGTATACTATATTCATTTTTATATGTGTATTTACTGTAAATATTTCACATTCCATTGTTCTACACATAGCAGTATATGTTCTATGGATTTTTAAATAGATAATCCTATATATATATCTATAGATATATATTGTACCAAAATACCATCAGATATATTTAGAAATATCATGTATTTATGAATACATTAAACATGTTCTGCTATATAAAGAACATTGAAATATGAAATATTAATATTTTTATGTCGGGTTAGTGCACCTGAGAATATGCAACCGGGTTTGCGCACGAGTATTCCCCATTTGACATCCAAGGGGGAATAAGTTAACACGCGTACAATATCCTAAGTTTGGCTTTTTGCGCGCATCGGGGTAAAGTGCTTTTGTGATAACATTTTACTTTCAACTTGTAATACGAGCGCTACCCAATTTACCAAGGTTACTTCTAGCGGAGTTAAATACCACTCCAACTATAATCTGGCCCTAAATAGTTTAACAAGTAACGCAGAGGCTTATCGTTAAAAAATAAGTGGCAACATTTTTTTTAAAAAAAATAATCTATGTACCTGCATTGGTTGAAAAAAAAATATGCAATGCAAAGTGTGTGTGTATATAAATATATAGGTGTCCTACTTTGGAATTTTGAAAAGAAGAGATGTATGTGTATCACTCTGAACTGACTGTGTTTATGCAAATTGGATCTCACTCTATCAACCACGTTTTTGCAATCTCAATGTATTGACAGTAAACTGTTTTCACTCTAGCTGTAACCTGACTAGCACAAAAATCCAAACTTAGAATATCGCATGTGATTTCACGTATTCCTAAACACCCCACTCTCACCCAAACATAATCACATATTCTAAGTTGCGCTAAATCAACATGAAAATATGAATATTTCATATTCCAATGTTATTTACACAACTGAATGTGTTATATTTATTCATAAATAAATATTTCTACATATATCTGATGGTATTTTGCACAAATATATATTTATAACTACATACTGTATATAAATGATTATATATAGGTATAGATATGTACAGATATATATATATAGGAATATTTGTTTATAAATACATAGAACATATTCTACTATATGCAGAACATGTGCAGAACAATATTTACATTAAATACATAGTTTAAACCTTTATTAAATATGAATATTGCATAAATATGCTTTTACATGTTTTCATGTACTTGACTGCAAAGGGTATATATACAGGTAGCTCTCAGTTTACGCCGGGGTTAGGTTCCAGAAGGAATGGTTGTAAATCGAAACCATTGTAAATTGAAACCCAGTTTATAATGTAAGTCAATGGGAAGTGAGGGAGTTAGGTTCCAGGCCCATCTCAAAATTGGCATAAGTAACACCTAATACATTATTTTTAAAGCTTTGAAATGAAGACTTTAAATGCTAAACAGCATTATAAACAATAAAATAATCACACAACACAGAATATATAATTAAACTAAGTTAAAAGAACAAAAACATTTGCTAAACAGCATTATAAACCTAATAAAATAATCACACAACACAGACTTTACTTGCATTTTTCTGCAAACAGTTCTTTCTATGCATTCCAATCTGGACTGATTTATAGACAGGAAGATCTTGTTCCTTTGCAAGCTGCTCGATAGCTCAGGTCTGCTTAAACATATTAATTTCAGCTTGCTTGGCTTGCATATCTTTGCTGCATCAAAAGTGGACAGCTCCACCTACTGGCTCACTGTTTCTCAATGAGTTTCAATAGCAGTCACATGACTGAAAAAAGGTTGTTATTCTGAAACAGTGCAAATTGAACCGTTGTATATATATATATATATATATATATATATATATATATATATATATATATATATATATATATATAAATATATATATATGTGTGTCTTTATATGTGTACATTTATATTTATGTGTTTATATTTGTATATATGTCTGTAAATACATATAAATATATATGTACAGATACAGAATATAGACATATATCTATACATACATATCCATCTGTAGACATGTGCCTCTGTATCTCAATAACACCTAAGATCTCATGTCTTTGAGCCCTTATTATTTTTGTGCGCAATATTTTTTTACTTGTTATTAGATAGTGTTATTATGAGTGTAACTATACTCTGTAATGTATTTTGGAAGTGTTTTGTACAACTTTTATGTTTCACAAATCAGTTAACCAGAGCTCTGAAGTTGTGGTAATCATTCTAGCGTAAATCGTGATTGCGCTCAGGTGATCACGTTTACACTCAACTTGTAATATGAGCAATAAGCCCGATAAGCGCAAACCCTCACAAATAAACCTTGTATCGCTCGGGCAAACAATTGCACTTCATTTGTAATCTAGCCCTGTGTTTATGCCAACTGCATTGCACTCTACTAAGCGCATTTATGCAATCTCACTGTGCCAGCTGGATTGCTCAAATGTAATCAGCACAGTGAAATTGCATAAATGCCATTAGTAGAATGCAATACAGTTTGCATAAACGTGGTCGGTACAGTTTGAAACAAGTGACTTATTAGGTTCAATGGTAGAAATTGCACCTTTTTTACAAAACAGAAATGTTTCAAATCAAATTATTGTGACCGAGAAAAGCCACGGTCATTTTTTATTCAAGATATTAATATGCTGTAATGTTAATTTTGTTTAAAAACACAACAAACAAACTTCAAAAATATGTATGATGAACATTTTTGCAGTATAATACATATAAATTACACCCCTGAGACATGTACTATATTATTCCTATAATGCCCTAGCTCCCAAATGTGTAATTCATTTACAAGTTTTTATTTTCTTTTTGAAGTGAAAAGGGTAATTTCATACGTAAATTGCTGTCCTTTCACACAGTACAACGGTATCAATATAATCACTTTTATTGTAAGGGATATAAATGCTGAATGGCCATCGTATTAGTGATTAGCATTTGTATAAAATGTAACTGGGAGGTTATCTGATGGGAATGATGATTTACTTTCAGCAATAGTAAGTAGTGCTCAAATGATACTAACGCTCAAACAGGAAAACTTATTTTGCATGCAGATGTTTGGCAATAGGAATGGATGTCACTTTTTTTTCTATGCCTGAGAAGTTGAACATAGACCTCTGGTCTTCCTGGGAGAGAGAAGTTTTCATTTTGAGAAAGTATGCATGTCCTTGACCTCTGCCCATTCACTATCCCACTCACAACAAAGTTTGCAATTAAATACATCTGGCTACTCATAGACTGGCAGCTTTTTTTTCCTTCTCATTCTCAGCTGCAGGTGGTATAGCAAATAAGGATCACACCAAAAGAGTTATGCAGGCTCCTGGCACAAGCTGCCTGCAGGGGTCTAGAGGCGGCTAGGGGGAGCTACATTACTAAATTTGGGCTTGATGTTAAAAGGATCGTCAGATCTGTGAAAAAAAAAATGCTCATATCAGTATCGGCAGACTCACAATCCGTCCGCAGAGTGAAATGTTATTAAAAAGCAGGCTGAACTTATCTGCCTGTAAATCAATCCACCCACATCGCCAGTGAATATGAATCTCAGCAGTGTGGATGGGGCAGGTTTCAAAGTTTCTTTATACAACATAGAATGTGCGTTCAGTAAATATAAAATGGTTTCTTTTTTGTAAAAGTTTGAATAAGAGATATGTAAAATAAGTTTCTTTCACTATACATTCAGTAGATTTCTTAGAATTACTAATCTCACCTCCGTTAGTGGTGGCGAGACAGGTATACGTGAAAGGCGCACCTAAACTGGTGGATATTGTTCACAACATTTGAAACTCCCGGCGATGAAAGGTTTATCTAGGCAAGCTCAGGGGCATCAGAGAACCTAGGTTCTAGCTGTTGATTGGTGGCTGCATATATATATTGATTGTAATTGGCTCACCCATGTGTTCAGTTAGAAACCATGAGTGCATTGCTGCTCCTTCAACAAATGATACCAAGAGAATGAAACAAATTAGATAATAGAAGTAAATTAGAAAGTTGTTCAAAACTGTAGTCTCTATCTGAATCATGAAAGAACATTTGTGGGTTTCATGTCCCTTTAAGGTCCCGATATTCGAAACATCGACAGACAAATGGGGAAATGGCTTTGTGAACTCGCCATCTGTCGACCTGGCGATATATGGGAATAAAAGGATCGGATCTGCAAAGGGGTGACATGTCTCACATATGACATAATAGGGTGCGCTATGTCAGCAAAACATTGACGACATTAACACTAATCCGCACTTTCTGTGGGGGGGTACGTATTTGAAGTGCAGACAGTGCGTTCATTGAAACCAAAAATGGTTTCTGTGTTGGGACACTTCACATAATGCCTGTGTGACCTGTCACACACTAGAAAGTCTTGCCACTGAAAAGGTGGCGAGACAATCATGGCTGCCACCCTACTCGTAACTTGCACTTCAGAGATTGGAATATATTGCACTGCTGGTGATGTATGCCACCCAAAGTGCAGTTTACTCTCCTGGAACACCCGGCTAACTACCACAGAATGCCTACAGCTATGTCATATTTTAGCTATACTACCCCCTGGAAAGCACAGTTAACTCCCTAATACCGACCTGCAACTTCATCATATTTTAGCTATATCCTCCCTAGAACTTGCAGCTAACTTCCATATAACGCCTACACCTTCGTCATGTCTGCAATCATGAAAAACAAAATCCCTATTATAACTATAATTTTTTTTTTTTAATGTGAGGTGCACTGATTTTTTTTTTTTAAAAGTTAAAAAGACTCTCGACCCTAGAACTAAATAATACCCCAAAATAGCCTCCTCTCTGGTATCCCGTTATTCTCCCAAAAGCGGTTAGTTAAGATAAATGGAAATGTTACCTAAGAGGTGGTAGCCTCAAAGGTGATGAGAGCGGCGCTTATAGGTGTTAGCAGGGGTTAAGTAAGAAATATCCAGTAAAAAACGCTATCAACTGATTTACAAATACATTTAATACATATAATAAAATATAACAAAACTAATAAAATTAATTGTGATCACAATTTTATGAAACTAAACTACAAAAAATATCTATTTTTCTAAAATGATATCACTTGATTTAAAAACAACTCAAATGAGTAAATATTAACAAATGGGAGCAATGTGTCTAATATGATATGTAGAATAATGTATCTGTTCACAGAGTAATGTATCAATTCAATGTCCTCTTTTGTTTGTTTAGTGAGATTCTTGGGGCGCGATCCGATATAGATCGCAGTTTGCTCCGCAAGCGAGGGAACCCACGTCGCCCGCAGTTTCAGCTCGCAACTCGAGCCATCCAATATGCGGCGCCGTCACTTGCTAAAGTGGCGCAAGTCTCACAAACCAGCGATGTCCAGAAATCTGCGTAAGTACAGATTTTTGGAGTCGCCAGTGACTTGCGCCACGTTAGAAACTGCCGGCGCCTATAAAACCTGACTAAAGTCTAAATCACCCGCACTGTCTAACACGCCTCCTAAACATAGCCCGACACGTCTAACCCTCTATCCGCTATCCCCCCTCACTATCCTAACAATAAAAAAAGCTATTAACCCCTAAACCGCCGCTCCCGTACCCCGCCGCAACCTAATAAAGTTATTAACCCCTAAACCGTTGCTCCCGTACCCCGCCGCCAGCTATATTATATCTATAACCCCCTAAAGTGAGCCCCTAACACCGCCGCCATCTATATTAAAATTATTAACCCCTAATGTAAGCCCCTAACACCGCCGCCATCTCTATTAAAATGATTAACCCCTAATTTAATCTACCTACCCCGCCGCCAGCTATATTATCTATATTAACCCTAAGTATATTATAGTTAATATAGGTATTACATTATATATATTAACTATATTAACCCTAATTATATTAGGGTTAATATAGTTAATATAGTTACTATAGTATTTATATTAACTATATTAACTCTATCTAACCCTAACACCCCTAACTAAATTTATATTAAATTAATCTAATTCATTTATAAACTTAAATATTCCTATTTAAATCTAAATACTTACCTATAAAATAAACCCTAAGATAGCTACAATATAATTAATAATTACATTGTAGCTATGTTAGGGTTAATATTTATTTTACAGGTAAATTGTTAATTATTTTAACTAGGTATAATAGCTATTAAATAGTTATTAACTATTTAATATCTACCTAGTTAAAATAATTACCCAATTACCTGTAAAATAAATCCTAACCTAAGTTACAAATACACCTACACTATCAATAAATTAAATAAACTACAAACATCTATCTAAAAATACAATTAAATTAACTAAACTAAATTACAAAAAAAAAAAAAACAATAAATTACAAAAAATAAAAAAAAGATTACAAGATTTTTAAGCTAATTACACCTATTCTAAGCCCCCTAATAAAATAATAAACCCTCAAAATAAAAAAAATTCCCTGCCCTATTCTAAATTAAAAAAAGTTCAAAGCTCTTTACCTTACCAGCCCTTAAAATGGCCTTTTGTGGGGCATGCCCCAAAGAATTCAGCTCTTTTGTATACAAATACAATACCCCCCCACCATTACAACCCACCACCCACATACCCCTATTCTAAAACCATCCAAACCCCCCTTAAAAAAGCCTAACACTACCCCCCTGAAGATCTCCCTACCTTGTCTTCACCACACCGGGCCGAACTCCTGATCCGATCCGGGCGATGTCTTCCTCCAAGCGGCAAAGAAGAATTCTTCCTCCGGCGATGTCTTCCTCCAAGCGGCAAAGAAGAATTCTTCCTCCGGCGATGTCTTCCTCCAAGCGGCAAAGAAGAATTCTTCCTCCGGCGACGTCTTCCTCCAAGCGGCAGCAAAGTCTTCATTCTTCCGGCGGCATCTTCAATCTTCTTTCTTCGCTCCGCCGCCGCGGAGCATCCATCCCGGCCGACGACTGAACGATGAATGAGGTACCTTTAAATGACGTCATCCAAGATGGCGTCCACCAAATTCCGATTGGCTGATAGGATTCTATCAGCCAATCGGAATTAAGTTAGAAAAATCTGATTGGCTGATTGAATCAGCCAATCAGATTCAAGTTCAATCCGATTGGCTGATCCAATCAGCCAATCAGATTGAGCTCACATTCTATTGGCTGTTCCGATCAGGCAATAGAATGCGAGCTCAATCTGATTTATTTTAGGTTAGGATTTATTTTACAGGTAATTGGGTAATTATTTTAACTAGGTAGATATTAAATAGTTAATAACTATTTAATAGCTATTATACCTAGTTAAAATAATTAACAATTTACCTGTAAAATAAATATTAACCCTAACATAGCTACAATGTAATTATTAATTATATTGTAGCTATCTTAGGGTTTATTTTATAGGTAAGTATTTAGATTTAAATAGGAATATTTTAGTTTATAAATGAATTAGATTAATTTAATATAAATTTAGTTAGGGGTGTTAGGGTTAGATAGAGTTAATATAGTTAATATAAATACTATAGTAACTATATTAACTATATTAACCCTAATATAATTAGGGTTAATATAGTTAATATATATAATGTAATACCTATATTAACTATAATATACTTAGGGTTAATATAGATAATATAGCTGGCGGCGGGGTAGGTAGATTAAATTAGGGGTTAATCATTTTAATAGAGATAGCGGCGGTGTAAGGGGCTTACATTAGGGGTTAATAATATTAATATAGCTGGCGGCGGTATAGGGGGATTAGATTAGGGGTTAATAATTTTTATATAGGTGGCGGCGGTGTAAGGGGTCAGATTAGGGGATAGATAAGGTAGATGACAGCGGTGTAAGGGGTTCTAATTAGGGGATAGATAAGGTAGATGGCGGCGGTTTTAGGGGCTCACAGTAGGGGGTTAGTTTATGTAGATGGCGGCGGGGTCCGGGAGCGGCGGTTTAGGGGTTAATAACTTTATTAGGGATTTCGGGGGGGGGGGATCGCGGTTGACAGGTAGATAGACATTGCGCATGCGTTAGGTGTTAGGTTTATTTTAGCAGCCAGTTTAGGGAGTTACGGGGCTCCAATAGTCAGCATAAGGCTTCTTACGGCTGCTTTTTGTGGCGAGGTGAAAATGGAGTAAGTTTTCTCCATTTTCGCCACGTAAGTCCTTACGCTGCATATTGGATACCAAACTGCGCTGGTTTGGTATACCTGCCTATGGCCCAAAAAACTACGGGCGACGGCAGAAATATACGCGCGTAACCTCTAGGTTACGCCGTATATGTGATACCAAACCAGCGTAAATATTGGGGTCGCCGGCTTTTGCGGGCGACGATTTTTATCGGATCGACCCCCAGATATTCAAAAATAGGTGTTTGCAATATAACGTTCCCAAAGATTTTGAACACAATGTTGGGTTTCTTGTTGATTAGTGTGCACACAAAATGATAATGTCTTAAGAGTGCAATAGTCTTACTTTCTGAATGCTGGGTTACCGACCTTTAGGGAGCTGCGCGATATTGTCCGTTAGCTGTATACAGACCTCACATGCCTTCCGTTGTTTCACGTTCACCCTTGGTCTCCAAGGTAACCTATCAGATCGCAAGCTTCATGAGAGCACTGAAATTTGAAAGCCAGTTACTGGAATCCAAAAACCGCTTATCGTAATTTCCTTTTCAGGTTTTACCATATAGTAATGGTGTTTGTAATCCAATGTTTTTTTTTCAAGTTTGCAGGAGTCAGATCTATGCGTTTCAGCTCAGTTAGGAGCCTTTATCTAAAAATCTAGTATAAAACCTTTTAAAAATGTACTATATATCCCAGTTTAGCATTGTTGATGAGGTTAGACTGGGACACCCACTGAAAGGGGGAGAACCAGAAAGAGCAGATACTCACACCCTCCCCCTTCCCTGCATATGAAAAGACAGATAACATAAACAGGAGCCAGCAGTAATCTGTAAACACACATATACATCTGACACTGTGGGGCTTGGTTAGGAGTCTGAAAATCAGCATAAAGTTCTTAAAAATAAGGAAAACTATACTTTGTTACAAAAACACTACCAGATGGGCTATATAAATGGATCATCTAGAAAACATTTATGCAAAGAAAAATCTAGTGTACAATGTCCCTTTCAGTACATTGCTATCTTAAAGGGACACTGAACCCAAATTTTTTCTTTCATGATTCAGATAGAGCATTAAATTTTAAGCAACTTTCTAATTTACTCCTATTATCAAATTTTCTTCATTCCCTTGGTATCTTTATTTGAAATGCAAAAATGTAAGTTTAGATGCCGGCCCATTTTTGGTGAACAACCTGGGTTGTCCTTGCTGATTGGTGGATAAATTCATCCACCAATCAAAAGTGCTGTGTAGAGTTCTGAACAACAACAAAAAAAGCTTAGATGCCTTCCTTTTCAAATAAAGATAGCAAGAGAACGAAGAAAAAATGATAATAGGAGTAAATTAGAAAGTTGCTTAAAATTGCATGCTCTATCTGAATTACGAAAAGAAATTGGGTTCAGTGTCCCTTTAAGGTTAACTTTTGTCAGCTATGCTTATTTTAATTGCTGGGATTGCAAGTGTTCTTTACACGGTTCCATGGCTATGGGGGATCGCTAACCCGGTACTGGTACAGTTCACTGTGTGCGCTGCTGGGTATGACTGATCCGAGAGCGTTAATGCAAGTTCCCACCTTTGTCAGTAGTTGGCACACAATCTCCCACAGGGTAGTTCTACTCTTTGGCGGCGGCCATCTTCCAAAGCAGTCACTCTGTGCTCTGGTAAACAATCTCATAGCAGGGGGTAAGATCCCTATACCAAGAGCAGGTGGTTATGCTGTTGGAGAGCTAAGCCACACCATTGTAGTAATTTACTGTCTGTTCACAATAATATTTGGGGATACTGTCACAGGAAAAGTATAACTATTATTATATAGTAATTTGCTTGACGTCCATATCCATATTTATATATATATATATTTCGCTTTTGTATCCTTGTCAGTCAACAAAGCAAGCTGGACCTGTCCCTGCTGAATTAGATCCGTTAGAGGGTAGATCCACAGATTTTTTTTTATTTCTAACAAATAAATTTATGTTTTTCAAATTGGTTACTGTATGTCCTCCAGCACAACTTTTTAATAGTTGCCTAAGTTCTGTTTTACAATCTCAATTATCTACAACTACTACTGTCTCCCCAGTTGGCCCCTACCAGTGCACACTGCTCAGGTTCATCTAGTAGAGGTGAGGTACCTGCTGTTTCTGTAAAAATATGGAAAGGTATTGGTGCGCAAGTCTTACCCCTGCATAAACACTACTCTGTTCCCAAAATACAGTGTAGAAAAGATACAATGATAGAAAAACGTGTAAATGCGCTACACAGCACGGGGATGATTACAAATATAATGGCATACTATGTATGAATATAAACTAAACCTTTCTAAATGGCTATGGATTATATCTTGAAGATAAAGAGTAGCATACTATGTATGAATGTACGGATTTTAACAACCCCTAAATGGGTAATAGAAACAACAAAGTGCTGCGTATCTATAATATAAATGCAGGCTGGATGCAAATTAGTGATACGTTATATCAAAAGATAAAGAATGGCATACTATGTATGAATAAATGTTCACTACGTTGGATTGGAAGCAGAGTTCCGCTATATCAATCGATAAAGACTTGGCATACTATGTATGAATATAATTATGCATACTATGTATGAAAAAAATGTTCACTACGTTGGATTGGAAGCAGAGTTCTGCTATATCAATCGATAAAGACTTGGCATACTATGTATGAATATAATTATTGCACTATCCTTATTGTAAAACTGAAAATAAACTGAAAAAATGCTGAAAAAATATATATATGTAAATGGTGCATACAATAAAACACATATATAAATACTAAAAATGCACGCAATATAGCAGCTATATTAATACAATTTATTATTAGACATATACTTGGATACCATATAAATAAAACATTCAATTCTATCGTGACCGGTCACCGTAGATGTAAAATACTAAAACGTCTTAAAAATCTATCTTTGAAAATTCTTCTTAGAACTGTGCGTCTGAATTCAATAAACGTTCCCAATAAGAGAGGTGTTTAAGCTTGCGGGAAACAAGCTTTCATTCCTGCTTAATAAAGTTATTGTAGGACTTTTATGAGACTTTTTCTTTTTGTTTTTCGGCCCAGTTCTTTAAATATCGTGGTAAGCGTTATAATTCTTGGAATGACATGAAAGTCTGAATAGTAAACCGTGTTAGTCTAACCCCACTGCCGGGTTGATACACTCTAGAGTGCTTACCTGTTCTCTGATCGTCACTTACTCTGGTAGCACTAGTGTCTCTACAGCTTACGGCTAGTTGGTGACATCACACGCTACGTCCGAAGTTTTGAATGAAGTAGATCTGTCCAATATCCTTGCTCCTTAACTCTGCGCAGAGTATTCAGCTTGTAGTCAGCTTGTATTCAGCCGGTACTGGTACAGTTCACTGTGTGCGCTGCTGGGTATGACTGATCCGAGAGCGTTAATGCAAGTTCCCACCTTTGTCAGTAGTTGGCACACAATCTCCCGCAGGGTAGTTCTACTCTTTGGCGGCGGCCATCTTCCAAAGCAGTCACTCTGTGCTCTGGTAAACAATCTCATAGCAGGGGGAAAGATCCCTATACCAAGAGCAGGTGGTTATGCTGTTGGAGAGCTAAGCCACACCATTGTAGTCATTTACTGTCTGTTCACAATAATATTTGGGGATACTGTCACAGGAAAAGTATAACTATTATTATATAGTAATTTGCTTGACGTCCATATCCATATTTATATATATATATATTTCGCTTTTGTATCCTTGTCAGTCAACAAAGCAAGCTGGACCTGTTCCTGCTGAATTAGATCCGTTAGAGGGTAGATCCACAGATTTTTTTTTATTTCTAACAAATAAATGTATGTTTTTCAAATTGGTTACTGTATGTCCTCCAGCACAGCTTTTTAATAGTTGCCTAAGTTCTGTTTTACAATCTCAATTATCTACAACTACTACTGTCTCCCCAGTTGGCCCCTACCAGTGCACACTGCTCAGGTTCATCTAGTAGAGGTGAGGTACCTGCTGTTTCTGTGACTATTAAACCAGTTTAGCTATCTGACCCTGCAGATTCTTCTCCCTTTCTGAAAAAGAACTGTCTTCTGAGAAATGATTCTAAAATTCAGATCCGGATTCTGAGGAGTCTTCCTTTAATTTTAAACTACAACATATATGTTCCTTACTTAAGGAAGATTTAAAAACCTTAGGTGTTCAGGACCCTAAACATGCTAAGGACAAATTTTTTAAAATATAAATAAATTAACAACATTGGTTGTTTTCTTTAAACTCAAATCTAAGTCAGTTGACGTTTTGACAGTTCCTGTTATGGTCATAGAAATTATTTCCAAGAAATGGAACAAGCCTGGGGTCCCATTTATTCCTTTTCCAAAATTTTAAAAAAGACTGATTCCTACTCCATAGTCAAACTTGGAACTGTGGGAAACCACTCCTAAGGCGGATGGAGCTATCTCTACTTTTGTTAGACTTACCATGATCCCTCTGAAAGACAACACTTCTTTTAGAGAACCTATGGATAGGAAGCTGTAGGGTTTCCTCCAGAAGGCCTTCCTGCTGGAGGTCTGTTGTTTCAAAAACAAGAAAATTGAGAGACGCACCACTGAGGCAGAACAAAAGCTAGAAAAATGTCCATGCTTGTCCGCAAGGCCAGTGCCACTAAGTGTGCTGTCTCTTTTTGCCCACTATGCCTTTTCACAGAGAAAAAATATCCTGTAGCATATCAGTCTGATCCTGCCCAATGACAGTCCAGTGCTGAAATACCAGGCAATTCTTCTCTGAACACGATAAAACAACAAACCCCAGACGTACGTTTCGGCCTCCCTTGGGCCTCGTCAGTGAGGTGCAGTTGCATATCTCTAGGACATGTGTGCAAGGAGTCCATATCTGGTTTCCCCTTTTTACTCTTTGGGAGACCTAAGAGCAATTTGCATAAAAAAGAGAAAATTAAGAGACACACCACTGAGGCAGAACCCCAGACGTACGTTTGGCCTTCCTTGGGCCTTGTTAGTAAGGTGCAGTTGCATATCCCTAGGGCATGTGTACAAAGAGTCCATATCTGGTTTTCCCCTTTTACTTTTTACTAGGGAGAGGCCGAAAAGTACGTCGGGGGTTTGATGTTTTATCTTGTTCAGAGAAGAATTGCCTGGTATCTCTGCACTGGACTGTCACTGGGCAGGGTCAGACTGATATGCTACAGGATATTTTTTCTCTGTGAAAAGGAATAGTGTGAAAAAAGAGACTCACTCGGAGTGGCACTGGCCTTGTGGACAAGCATGGAAGTTTTTCTAGCTTTTGTTCTGCCTCAGTAGTGCGTCTCTCAATTTTCTTGTTTTTCAGGTCTGTTGTTTCCACCAGCGGTGGGTATTACTTGTGCAGCATCTTTGTGGTGTGATCCTTTGGTTTCAGGAGAATCAACCATATAAGATAATAAGTAATGTATTTGCTACTTGAGGATGGCACACTCTTTTATTTGTGATGCGATCATTCAGATCTAAGGGTACATCTGGCAACCAGTTTCTCTCATTTCGCCAATTCAGGAATCAATAGTTTTCTTCCTCCCAACAATCAGATTCCTCCAAATCTACCTAGAAATAGTGATGTCGCGAACCTAAAAATTTCGGTTCGCGAACAGCGAACGCGAACTTCCCCGAAACTTTGCGAACCGGCAAACCGGGCGAACCCCCATTGACTTCAATGGGCAGGCGAATTTTTAAACCCACAGGGACTCTTTCTGGCCACAATAGTGATGGAAAAGTTGTTTCAAGGGGACTAACACCTGGACTGTGGCATGCCGGAGGGGGATCCATGGCAAAACTCCCATGGAAAATTACATAGTTGATGCAGAGTCTGGTTTTAAGCCACAAAGGGCATAAATCACCTAAAATTCCTAAATTGTTTGGAATAACATGCTTTAAAACATCAGGTATGATGTTGTATCGATCAGGTAGTGTAAGGGTTACGCCTGCTTCACAGTGACAGACCAAACTCTCCGTTTAAAGGGACAGTCTACACCAGAATTTTTATTAAAACACATTTATAATAATATACTTTTAACCTCTGTGATTATCTTGTATGTAAGCCTCTGCAAACTGCCCCTTTTTTCAGTTCTTTTGACAGACTTGCAGTCTAGCCAATCAGTCCCTGCTCCCAGATAACTTCTCGTGCACGAGCACAGTGTTATCTATATGAAATACGTGAAATAACGCCCTCTAGTGGTGAAAAACTGTTAAAATGCAATCTGAAAGAGGTGGGCTTCAAGGTCTAAGAAATTAGCATATGAACCTCCTAGGTTAAGCTTTCAACTAAGAATACCAAGAGAACAAAGCAAAATTGGTGATAAAAGTAAATTGGAAAATTGTTTAAAATTACATGCTCTATCTGAATCATGAAAGTTTATTTTGGCCTAGACTGTCACTTTAACGCACCGCAAACAACACAAATAGTCCATTTGACCAACCGCAAACTCCCCATTTGCACAAGGTTGGATACCAAGATAGCCATGTCCCGTTCCTTGTCCTCACTGATGTCATTGAAGGTCTCTTCCTCCACCCAGCCACTTACAACACCAAGGGTCCCCGAAAGGTGACAACAAGCCCCTTGGGACGCCTGCTGTGTTTGATCTTCCATCTCCTCAAATCCACCTTCCTCCTCTGACTCCTCTTCTTCAGACTCCTCTCTCTGTGTTGCCTCTCTCTGCGTTATTATAAGGTGTGTTAAGTAGTACTATTCCTATCCGTTTAATCCCTGTTCCGTCCCCTATCAGGGGACGTGTATATGGCATAGATTTTAGGAACCGGGAGATGGAAAAAGATGCTTGGTCGGTCCTCCTACTTCAAATTTGGGGCACTGCGCGTGCAATCTAATGTGCCACCAGATAGGAGTGGTGTGTTAAGTAGTACTATTCCTATCAGTTTAATCCCTGTTATGTGCCTTTTTTTTATTGGTTTGGTTTTTGAAGCCACAGTGCTGCACCAGAGGCCAGAAAATTTAGGCATGTACACATGCCTGAAAAATTAGGTATTGCTGCAGCCGCTGCTGTAGCAGCGGCCAGAAATATTGATGTTTGTTTCCCAGGCAGAAACCGAAAACAACTGGAGAGCCGCAAAAGATCCAAATTCATACGAGATGAACAAGATTACTCATCAGGTAACGTCTATAAGTGGCGCCAGAGAAGCAGCAATCAAAGACCTCCTAATGCTGATATTAAAGACCGAAGGAGAGAAGCCAGAAAACGCCCGGCTCAGGAAGACATCAGCGGTAGTGGTTCAGAATCGTCTGCCGGTTTTTTAACCGAGGATTCAGACGTAGATCACACCGCGCCGGGCGCAAGCATCGGAAGAGGCGCATACTATTCAACGTCACAACCGGAGCGCCAGAGAGCCCGACGGACGAAAGGACACCAGCGGGGGCAATACCGCTACTGAGTAGCGAGGTAGAACCACTAGGCACATTGAATGAAGTAGACGTAGTCGATAGACAGACAGAACCTCCCCAACAAAAAGAAAACATCGGTGAAATGGCACTAGAGAACCAAGAAAACATTCTCCAAGCAGCATACAAGGAACGAACAAGGCACAGTAAGAAAATGACACAAGAACACACAAGCAATATGGGTAAAGTAAATGTACCTAAACATACAGTGTATAGACATTCTAAAGAGACAATTCAACAAAAAAATGATGGACAGTCCAATGAAATGCATGATATGATTAAAGACTCTGAGCATCGCTTAAATATTCACAATGGTAACTTAAGCACTAGCACTAACAAAAGGTTTTTGAATGTTAAAATTATTCACAATGAAGTTAGCACTTCCGATCCAATCAATGTAAACACTTTAGAAGGTAATTTTGTTAAAGACACAGACACTTTAGAATTAGAGAACACGTTAATGGTTAATACCGATAAGATTATTGGCA
The DNA here is from genome assembly GCF_027579735.1 of Bombina bombina. NCBI lineage: Eukaryota > Metazoa > Chordata > Amphibia > Anura > Bombinatoridae > Bombina > Bombina bombina. The sequence continues at coordinate 796,030,906 of NC_069500.1, read as the reverse complement.
CTTTAAATTTGAATAGCACTTTTGATGCAGAAAGCACTTTAGCAAAGGACACCACTGAAGACATTAGCACTTCAAAACTTAAGAAAATATCTACCAAGTTCAATGGCAACACTATGGTTAAAAGCAATACTGAGTCATATCACAATATAGAAACTACAGAGGATGATTTAGTCCATAACATTTCTAATTACACCTTATCAGAAATAGAACACAAAATTTTAAATAAAGGTTTATCGTATTGTTTATCCAATATGCATGATGAATTTGTTATAGAACAAGACTTAGAGAGATTTTTTAGAAAACTGAAACTCAAGGTACATTTCTCTACACTCACTAGTATGACAGAAACACCTGTTATAATGAAAAAAGATAGTATCAACAAGGATACAAAATTTAATAATCCAAAGACATATGGGATTAAAGGCAAGAGTAAATTTAACCCACCAACACAATACAGTGTAGCCACATTTGCAAAACTAGTTCAAAAAGAAGTAAAAAACTTACTAAAAAGAAATAAAAAGAGAGAACTAGTACAAATTGATAAGAAACAGCAAGATGCCATCAACAAATTAAAAAATAATAAAGAAATCATAATAAAGGAGGCAGATAAGGGCGGGGCAGTAGTGCTACTAAACAAAACTGACTATGTAAATGAAATTCAAAGACAATTAAACGATACCACAGTATATGAAGCCCTAACTAGAGATCCCACAATGCAAATAAGTAAAGAAATAGAACACATCACCAATATAGCAGTCAAGAATGGCATCATCACTACTGAATTTAAAGAGTGCCTAATAGAAAAAAATCCAGTAAGACCTGTAATTTATGCTTCACCCAAAATACATAAAGATAAATTTCAACCCCCAGGCCGCCCAATAGTGGCGGGAGTTAATTCTATTTTTTCAAAAATTGCAATCTTCCTAGATAAAGTGTTACAGCCCTTCTTGTTAGAGACATCTTCTTACCTGAAAGACACTAATGATTTCCTTGAGAAACTAAAAGATATTGGACAAATTGGAGACAAATGCATCCTATATACACTAGACGTCACTAGCTTATATACCTCTATAAAGCACACCAGCGGCATTGAGGCTGTGACAAACACATTAAAAGTGAATAATAAATACACTGAGAAAGAAATACAGTTTCTGATAGATTTATTGTCTGTTATTCTATATCAAAATTACTTCCTATTCCAAGACACCTTTTATTTGCAAAAACAGGGTACTGCAATGGGCTCCAGTGTCGCCCCAACATATGCCAATATCTTTATGTCCCACATAGAAGAGAAATTTGTATACTCAAATCCATTATTTCTTCAATATGGTGCAGCATGGTGGAGATTTGTGGATGACATATTTGGCATATGGTGGGGTGACACTGATAGCCTATGGCAATTCGTTGAGCATCTTAACTCATCTGTCACAGGTTTAAAATTCACTCTCAATACCGAAGAAACAGGAGTAGCATTCTTAGACACTTTTGTATATAAAGAACAAGGCTTCCTAAAAACTGATCTATACGTGAAACCCACAGACAAAAATAAAGTACTACAATATGATAGCTTCCACTCTAAAAAAACAATAGAAGCCATACCCCAAGGTCAATTTAAAAGAGTAAAAAGAATAGTGACTGACAAAAAGAAATGTGATATAAGATTAAAAGAAATGGCAGAAAAATTCAAAAGAAGAGGGTATCCAGAAGAACTAATTACAAAACAATTAGAGTACTTTAAAAATAAGGAAGATTGTAACACAAAAAAACAAAACAAAAGAAAACAGAATGGTTTTTGTAACCCAATACAATACTTTAGGATCTAAAATATCACATATTATTAATAAATACTGGCACATACTTCGAGAATGCAATCCTCAAGTTGAAGATTTCAAAAACATACCTATAGTAGCTTACAAAAAAACTAAGAACCTGAGAGATTTACTGGTAAGAGCAGATATAGGTAGCAAAAAGAAAAGCATTCAAACATCAATAGGACCTGATAATAGAGGTTGTTATCCTTGCCTACATTGTAGTCACTGTAGTTCCATAATAAAGGGGAAGGAATTTTTCCACCCTATCAAGGGGACCAAATATCCAATCAAAAAATATCTAACATGTAGAAGCACATACTCTATATACCTCATTAAATGTCCGTGTGCCAGGATTTATATAGGTGAAACTAGTAGGGAGGTAAGAACAAGAATCACTGAACACAAATCCAATATCAGAAATAAAAATACAGAGGCACCTGTTTCCTGTCACTTCCTCTCCATGGGTCATAACATCAGTCAACTGAGATTTCAAGTCATTGAGCAAGTTGACAGACCCAGGAGGGGAGGTGACAGGGACCAATTGCTTAAAAGAAGGGAGATGTTTTGGATTAATAAATTAAATACTATGATACCTGAAGGTCTGAATAAAGAAGTTGAATGGTCATTATTTTTTTAATTGATAATTGTAGCATTTATCTGTAGTAGCAAATTTGATTCCAATTTTTTATGTGTATAGGTTTTATTTGTAGATGTATTAGTATTTGGTTTTAATGTTGCATGTGATAAACATACATAAAAATCAAGAAGAAGATGGCAACTAGCTTAAAAATTCAATTTGAGATGTATAAGAAGTTGAATAACTGAAGATTTTTATTTATCACTTGTAATTTTAAATTTTGACCACATGATGGCACTGTTGTGTAATCTTATAGGAAATGGACAGGTATAAAAGACACACCTGTACACTATTCTATAAACATGATTAAGAACCTGGTATAGGTTTGAAACGTCGTTGTTATAATGGACCCTGTAAGAAACTAATAAAGGTCTTTTAAAATCTACTGGAGGCTGGAAAATTACCTTTTTGAGATTGACATTGGGGTTTGGCTAACCCTTTCCTGTGCCCCTGTTTGAAAAGGTGCTGTCTCTCACCACTTATTTTTATATTACGTTGGATACCAAGATAGCCATGTCCCGTTCCTTGTCCTCACTGATGTCATTGAAGGTCTCTTCCTCCACCCAGCCACGTACAACACCAAGGGTCCCCGAAAGGTGACAACAAGCCCCCTGGGACGCCTGCTGTGTTTGATCTTCCATCTCCTCAAATCCACCTTCCTCCTCTGACTCCTCTTCTTCAGACTCCTCTCTCTGTGTTGCCTCTCTCTGCGTTATTATAAGGTGTGTTAAGTAGTACTATTCCTATCCGTTTAATCCCTGTTCCGTCCCCTATCAGGGGACGTGTATATGGCATAGATTTTAGGAACCGGGAGATGGAAAAAGATGCTTGGTCGGTCCTCCTACTTCAAATTTGGGGCACTGCGCGTGCAATCTAATGTGCCACCAGATAGGAGTGGTGTGTTAAGTAGTACTATTCCTATCAGTTTAATCCCTGTTATGTGCCTTTTTTTTTATTGGTTTGGTTTTTGAAGCCACAGTGCTGCACCAGAGGCCAGAAAATTTAGGCATGTACACATGCCTGAAAAATTAGGTATTGCTGCAGCCGCTGCTGTAGCAGCGGCCAGAAATATTGATGTTTGTTTCCCAGGCAGAAAGTGCCCTAAAACATTGTGGCTTGAACCCTAGTTGGTGGCGGATAAGTCACGCAAGTCATCCGGCATTCGAAGATAAAATACAGCACCGTGTGGACCATTTTTAGCCCAAGGCAGCTCATCTCATCAGGCCTTTTTTACTCGAATGTATTGCGCAATGTCAGTCCCTTTGGGATCCATCCCTCATTCATCTTAATAAAGGTGAGGTAATCTAGGCGACTTCTCTTCTCAGTGACAATACCTCCTGCTGCACTGAAGGTCCTTTCTGTCAGGACACTTGAAGCGGGGCAGGCCAGAAGTTCGATTGCAAATTGGGATAGCTCAGGCCACAGGTCAAGCCTGCACACCCAGTAGTCAAGGAGTTTATCGCTCCTCTGAGTGTCGAGATCTGCAGTTAAGATGAGGTAGTCTGCTACCTGTCGGTCGAGTCGTTCTCTGAGGGTGGACCCGAAGGGCTGTGGTGATGCATAGGACTGAAAAAGCTCTGCATGTCCTCCATCAACAACACGTCTGTAAAGCGTCCTGTCCTTGCCGGCGTGGTCGTGAGAGTCGTAGGATTACTTTCACCTCTTCCCCTGTTAGATTCCCGTTGTGCTGTGTAAAGCATACTTTTTAATTTAGTTTGGAACTGCTGCATCCTTTCCGACTTGCGGTAATTTGGTAACATTTCAGGCACTTTATGCTTATACCGGGGGTCTAGTAGCGTGGACACCCAGTACAGGTCGTTCTCCTTCAGCTTTTTTATACGAGGGTCACTCAACAGGCACGACAGCATGAAAGACCCCATTTGCACAAGGTTGGATGCCGAGCTACTCATGTCCTGTTCCTCGTCCTCAGTGATCTCACTGAAGGTATCTTCTTCCCCCCAGCCACGTACAACACCACGGGTACCAGATAGGTGACAACGAGCACCCTGGGATGCCTGTTGTGGTTGGTCTTCCTCCTCCTCCTCCTCAAAGCCATATTCCTCCTCTCACTCCTCTTCCTCACAATCCTCTTCCAGCGTTGCCGCTGATCAAGCAAGCGATGCTGATAAGGCTGTTTCTGGTGGTGATTAGGAGTTGATGTCGAACATTAGGAGTGTTGAATTCCAATGTGTCGGGCTGTCGCAAATCAAGCTCCTCACTGGCATGTTGTTTCGCCGCTGGATATCGGAAAGTGCGCCATGGACGTGTAGGAACGCCTCAAATGGCCACACACCTTCCTGGCCTGCTTCAGGACGTCCTGTAAGCCTGGGTACTTATGAACAAAGCGTTGTATGATCAGATTACACACATGTGCCATGCACGGCACATGTGTCAAGTTGCCCAATTTCAATGCCGCCACCAAATTACTTCCATTGTCAGAAACCACTTTGCCGATCTCCAGTTGTTGCGGAGTCAGCCACTGATCCACCTGTGCGTTCAGGGCGGACAGGAGTGCTGGTCCGGTGTGACTCTCTGTTTTCAGGCAAGTCAACCCCAAGATGGCGTGACACTCCCGTATCCGGGATGTGGAATAGTACCTGCGGAGCTGGGGGGGTGCCGTTGATGTGGAGCAAGACGCAGCAGCAGAAGAGGACTCAGCCGAGGAGGTTATGGAAGAGGATGGAGTAGGAGGAGTAGAGGAGGTGGCAGCAGGCCTGCCTGCAAGTCGTGGCGGTGTCACCAACTCCTCCTCTACAGAGTCACGCATTCCATGCTTGGCAGCCATCAGCAGGTTTACCCAATGCGTAGTGTAGGTGATATACCTGCCCTGACCATGCTTTGCAGACCAGCTATCAGTGGTCAGATGGACCCTTGCCCCAACACTGTGTGCCAGACATTCCATTACTTCCTTTCGCACAATCGAGTGCAGGTTGGGGATTGCCTTTTGTGCAAAGAAATTTCGGCCGGGTACCTTCCACTGCAGTGTCCCAATAGCTACAATTTTTTTAACGCCTCAGACTCCACCAGCTTGTATGGTAAAAGCTGGCGGGCTAACAGTTCAGACAAGCCAGCTGTCAGACGCCGGGCAAGGGGGTGACTTTGTGAAATTGGCTTCTTACGCTCAAACATGTCCTTGACAGACACCTGACTGTGGGCAGATGAGCAGGAACTGCTCCGGAAGAGAGATGGAGTGGCGGATGGTTGAGAGGGGGCAAGGAGGACAGCAGTGGTTGACGTGGCTGAAGATGCTGGACCAGGAGGAGGATGGCGGCTTTGAGTTTGTGTGCTGCTTCTACTCATGTGTTGATCCCATAGGCGTTTGTGATGTGCGATCATGTGCCTTCGCAGAAGCAGTTGTACTTAGGTGGGTGTTGGACTTCCCACGACTCAGTTTCTTTTGGCACAGGTTGCAAATGGCATCGCTGTTGTCAGAGGCAGACACACAAAAAAATGCCACACTGCTCAGCTCTGCGATGACGGCATTCTGGTGGTGGGAACAGAATGCGTTGATTGGCGTGCTGTCTGGCTGACCCCGGGTGCCGCTGCATGCTGTCTTACTGTGCCACTAGCTCCTTGTGACGACCTCCCCCTGCTTCCAACTCGTCTCCTCCTCCTCCTCTCTGTCTCCCCATCTGAACTTTTCCCCCTGTTCTTCTCCTCTTCTAGCGGGCATCCACGTGACATCCACAGACGCATCGTCATCATCAACCGCTTCACTTGTATCTGACAAATCAACAAAGGAAGCAGCAGCGGGTACAACATCATCATCATCACACATTACGTCCATGTCTATAATGCTGCCTGACTGAGACATATCACTGTTATCTACATCCTCTGTCAATGGTGGTTGCGCATCACTCATTTCTTCCAACTGATGTGTAAAAAACTCCTCTGACAGATCAAGTGAAGCGGCTGTGGTGCTAGTGTTGGTGGTGGCGGCAGGCGGGCGAGTGGTAACTTGAGAGGTGCCCGAAGATAAGCTGGAGGAGGATGGTGCGTCAAGGTTCGGAGCGGAAGCTATAGAAGATTGGGTGTCCTGTGTTATAAAGTCAACTATGTCCTCCTCAGAACTTTTCGAGTTCAGGGAACGTGGCATCTGAACACTGGGCATTATTCTAGGGCCAAAGGGAATCACAGCACCACGCTTACACTACTATTAAACAAGATATGAGTGGTGGCACTGGGCAAGTGGGCAGAGTATACGCTGTGAGCCTGACACAAAAAAGCAGACTGATGTTTCACAGTCCAAAAAGTTTTTATTTTTTTAAATGTACACTTACACTACTATTAAACAAGATATGAGTGGTGGCACTGAGCAAGTGGGCCCAGTATAAGCTGTGAGCCTGAAACAAAAAAGCAGACTTATGTTTCACAGACTCAGTCCAAAAAGTTTTTTTTGTTTTTAAATGTACACTTACACTACTATTAAACAAGATATGAGTGGTGGCACTGGGCAAGTAGGCACAGTATACGCTGTGAGCCTGACACAAAAAAGCAGACTGATGTTTCACAGTCCAAAAAGTTTTTATTTTTTTAAATGTACACTTACACTACTATTAAACAAGATATGAGTGGTGGCACTGGGCAAGTGGGCCCAGTATAAGCTGTGAGCCTGAAACAAAAAAGCAGACTGATGTTTCACAGTGCAAAAAGTTTTTTTTTTTTTTTAAATGTACACTTACACTACTAATAAACAAGATATGAGTGGTGGCACTTGGCAAGTGGGCACAGTATACGCTGTGAGCCTGACACAAAAAAGCAGACTGATGTTTCACAGTCCAAAAAGTTTTTTGTTTTTAAATTTACACTACTGTTACACCAGATACGAGTGGTGGCACTGGGCAAGTGGGCACAGTATACGCTGTGGGCCTGGCACACATGCTGGCAGGCAGGCAACTGCAATTAGATTACACAAGCAGACTGATGTTTCACAGTCAAAAAAGTTTTTTTTTTTTAATTTACACTACTGTTACACCAGATATGAGTGGGATAACTGGGCAAGTGGGCACAGTATACGCTGTGAGCCTGGCACACACGCTGGCAGGCAGGCAACTGCAATTAGATTACACTAGCAGACTGATGTTTCACAGTCAAAAAAGGTTTATTTTTTTAAATTTACACTATTGTTACACCAGATATGAGTGGTGGCACTGGGCAAGTGGGCCTGGCACACACGCTGGCAGGCAGGCAACTGCAATTAGATTACACTAGCAGACTGATGTTTCAAAGTCAAAAAAGTTGGGGGTTTTTAATTTACACTACTGTTACACCAGGTATGAGTGGAGGCACTGGGCAAGTGGGCACAGTATACGCTGTGAGCCTGGCGCACACGCTGGCAACTGCAATTAGATTACACTAGCAGACTGATGTTTCACAGTCGAAAAAGTTTTTTTTTTTAAATTTACACTACTGTTACACCAGATATGAGTGGTGGCACTGGGCAAGTGGGCCTGGCATACACGCTGGCAGGCAGGCAACTGCAATTAGATTACACTAGCAGACTGATGTTTCACAGTCGAAAAAGTTTTTTTTTTTAAATTTACACTACTGTTACACCAGATATGAGTGGTGGCACTGGGCAAGTGGGCCTGGCACACACGCAGGCAGGCAGGCAACTGCAATTAGATTACATAACCAGACTGATGTTTCACAGTCAAAAAAGTTTGTTTGTTTTTAATTTACACTACTGTTACACCAGATATGAGTGGGGGCACTGGGCAAGTAGGCACAGTATACGCTGTGAGCTTGGCACACACGCTGGCAGGCAGGCAACTGCAATTAGATTACACTAGCAGACTGATGTTTCAAAGTCAAAAAAGTTTTTTTTTTTTTTAAATTTACACTACTGTTACACCAGATATGAGTGGTGGCACTGGGCAAGTGGGCCTGGCACACACGCTGGCAGGCAGGCAACTGCAATTAGATTACACAAGCAGACTGATGTTTCACAGTCAAAAAAGTTTTTTTGTTTTTTTAATTTACACTACTGTTACACCAGATATGAGTGGGGGCACTGGGTAAGTGGGCACAGTATACGCTGTGAGCCTGGCACACACGCTGGCAGGCAGGCAACTGCAATTAGATTACACTAGCAGACTGATGTTTCACAGTCAAAAAATATTTATTTTTTTAAATTTACACTACTGTTACACCAGATATGAGTGGTGGCACTGGGCAAGTGGGCCTGGCACACACGCTGGCAGGCAGGCAACTGCAATTAGATTACACAAGCAGACTGATGTTTCAAACTTAAACAAGTTTTTATTTTTTTAAATTTACACTACTGTTACACCAGATATGAGTGGGGGCACTGGGCAAGTGGGCCTGGCACACACGCTGGCAGGCAGGCAACTGCAATTAGATTACACTAGCAGATTGATGTTTCACAGTCAAAAAAGTTTTTTTTTTTTTTAATTTACACTACTGTTACACCAGATATGAGTGGTGTGGCACTGGGAAAGTGGGTCTGGCACACACGCTGGCAGGCAGGCAGGCAACTGCAATTAGATTACACTAGCAGACTGATGTTTCACAGTCAAAAAAGGTTTTATTTTTTTAAATTTACACTACTGTAACACCAGATATGATTGGTGTGGCACTGGGCAAGTGGGTCTGGCACACACGATGGCAGGCAGGCAACTGCAATTAGATTACACTAGCAGACTGATGTTTCACAGTCAAAAAAGTTTTTATTTTTTTAAATTTACACTACTGTAACACCAGATATGAGTGGTGTGGCACTGGGCAAGTGGGTCTGGCACACACGCTGGCAGGCAGGCAGGCAACTGCAATTAGATTACACTAGCAGACTGATGTTTCACAGTCAAAAAAGTTTTTTTTTTTTTTTAAATTTACACTACTGTTACACCAGATATGAGTGGTGTGGCACTGGGCAAGTGGGCCTGGCACACACACTGGCAGGCAGGCAACTGCAATTAGATTACACTAGCAGACAGATGTTTCATAGTCAAAAAAGTTTTGTTTTTTTAAATTTACACTACTGTAACACCAGATATGAGTGGTGTGGCACTGGGCAAGTGGGTCTGGCACACACGCTGACAGGCATGCAACTGCAATTAGATTACACTAGCAGACTGATGTTTCACAGTCAAAAAAGTTTTTTTTTTTTTAAATTTACACTACTGTTACACCAGATATGAGTGGTGGCACTGGGCAAGTGGGCCTGGCACACACGCTGGCAGGCAGGCAACTGCAATTAGATTACACAAGCAGACTGATGTTGCACAGTCAAAAAAGTTTTTGTTTTTTTTAATTTACACTACTGTTACACCAGATATGAGTGGGGGCACTGGGTAAGTGGGCACAGTATACGCTGTGAGCCTGGCACACATGCTGGCAGGCAGGCAACTGCAATTAGATTACACTAGCAGACTGATGTTTCACAGTCAAAAAAGTTTTATTTTTTTAAATTTACACTACTGTTACACCAGATATGAGTGGTGGCACTGGGCAAGTGGGTCTGGCACACATGGTGGCAGGCAGGCAACTGCAATTAGATTACACAAGCAGACTGATGTTTCAAAGTCAAAAAAGTTTTTATTTTTTTAAATTTACACTACTGTTACACCAGATATGAGTGGGGGCACTGGGCAAGTGGGCCTGGCACACACGCTGGCAGGCAGGCAACTGCAATTAGATTACACTAGCAGACTGATGTTTCACAGTCAAAAAAGTTTTGTTTTTTTAAATTTACACTGCTGTTACACCAGATATGAGTGGTGTGGCACTGGGAAAGTGGGTCTGGCACACACGCTGGCAGGCAGGCAACTGCAATTAGATTACACTAGCAGACTGATGTTTCACAGTCAAAAAAGTTTTTATTTTTTTAAATTTACACTACTGTAACACCAGATATGAGTGGTGTGGCACTGGGCAAGTGGGTCTGGCACACACGCTTGCATGCAGGCAACTGCAATTAGATTACACTAGCAGTCTGATGTTTCACAGTCAAAAAAGTTTTTTTTTTAATTTACACTACTGTTACACCAGATATGAGTGGGGGCACTGGGCAAGTGGGCATAGTATACGCGGTGAGCCTGGCACACACGCTGGCAGGCAGGCAACTGCAATTAGATTACACTAGCAGACTGATGTTTCAAAGTCAAAAAAGTTTTTTTTTTTTTTAATTTACACTACTGTTACACCAGATATGAGTGGTGGCCAGTGATGTGCGGTGACTTCAGAGGCTGGTGAGGCAGTGGCTAGGAATCGGATACGCCTTCATTCTTTAGATATCCTTTGTTGAAGAAATAGCAATATACATGGGCGAGCCAATCGCATGAGGTATCTATATGCAGCCACCAATCAGTATCTATTGAGTATATTTAGATATGCTTTTCAACAAAGGATATCTGATTTTCTTCATTATTTTTATATCCTTTGTTGAAAATCATATCTAAATATGCTCAGTGGCTACTGAGCATATTTAGATATGCTTTTAAACAAAGGATATCTGATTTTCTTCATTCTTTTGATACCCTTTGTTGAAAATCATATCTAAATATGCTCAGTAGCTACTGAGCATATTTAGATATGATTTTCAACAAAGGGTATCAAAAGAATGAAGAAAACCAGACATTAGATATAAATTGGAAAGTTATTTAAAATTGCATGCTCTATCTAAATCATGAAAGAAAACACATGGGTTTCATCTCCCTTTAAATGGTGTCTTGGAAAACTGGTCAACTTAGTAAACATGACTGATTTTAGTCTAAAGGATTGTAACAGAAACTCTTGCCAGATAACAAAATGCTTGCACATACACTAACACAGTCAAAGACACTAACACATATACACTAACACACAGTCACAGACACTAACATATATACACACACAGTCAGACACTAATACACATATACACACACACTAACACACAGTCACAGACACTAATACACATAAACACACACACTAACACACAGTCACAGACACTAATACACATACACACACACACACTAACACAGTCACAGACACTAATACACATAAACACACACACTAACAGTCACAGACACTAATACACATAAACACACACACTAACAGTCACAGACACTAATACACATATATACACATACACTAATACACATATACATACACACAGTCAGACAAATACACACATATATACACACACTAACACACAGTCACAGACACTAACACACATATGTACACACACACATTAACACATATACACTAATACACATATGCAGACACACACACTTACACAGTCAGACACACTAACACACAGTAACAGACACTAATACACATAACACACACTAACACAGTCACTAACAGTCACAGACACTAATACACATAAACACACACACTAACAGTCACATACACTAATACACATAAACACACACACTAACAGTCACAGACACTAATACACATAAACACACACACTAACAAAGTCACAGACACTAATACACATATATACACAGACACTAATACACATATACATACACACAGTCAGACACATACACACATATATACACACACACTAACACATATACAGACACACACACTTACACAGTCAGACACACTAACACACAGTCACAGACACTCATACATATATACAAACACACACACACTCTAACACAAAAAAGTGATGATGCATGCAAATATTTAATTTACTAGATAAAGAGTATGTAGTAAGATAGCAGAGTAATACCTGAAAGTAAATGATTATGTAGCTTGCATATAAACAAAATGTTTGTTTTTGCATGGTGGGACAATGAGCGCATTCCTAACACACACACAAGCACTTCTGGACCCTATTTCTTCCTGTTATTAGGAGATACTATTACATCTGGAAAAATATACCTGAACGTTATGCTTATACAGTAGCACTTGATACTGTGCATTTTATATCAGTATCACAGAATTTCTGTTTAAACTTTGCATTGCAATTGCATTGGTATTTTATCATTGTAATCTATATATAAAGCATCTAGTCAAAAAAGTGCTAAATAATGTCACATCCAAATGTTATGAGAAATAATAAAACAACAATATATATACATTTTTTTTAATGACAAAATTACAAAAGTGGATATAGGGTTGTGGGGCTGCAATTAACCCTTGAGTTTAAACTTCTTTGTGACCCTCTCTGTTTCACTTAAGGGGACGCTATTTTATATAAATTGCCTTTTTATAATTGTATTTAGGCAGCAACTACTTGTTATGATTACCCAGTACATTCTGTTGTATCTATTTCACTGGAACAATATTTTCAGGTAATAGTATTAAGTACCAGTGCAGTACTGCTTTTATTTCAATAATAAACAAGTGGGACTAAAAGAGACAAATCCAGATAAATAAAATAAAAACAATGTATATATAGGCCTGATATATTTACATCTACATACACATTGGTTATATATGAGTATTTACTATTTATGAGAACCTTTGTAGTGTTAAAATGGTGGGGAAAGACAGTTTCAGGATTTACTGGCAATCTGTGAGTTGTACAATTAACTCAGAATGTATGTGGTCTAGGCACTGGCTGTTAGTAAAATTATTTTATCTGATGTCCTTATTTCTAGACTAGACAAAGTACCTAAGATGCTATGTAGATAAATTAATAAATGGGAGGAACACATAAAGCCTCAGGCTGCTGGTGTGGTCCTTAATGTGTTGTTTAGTGGCTAATCTCTCATGATCAAGAAACATGTAAAGGGTAAAGAAAGTAATTCAACTAGCAGAATATAGAAATATATATGTAAAAAAATAATGCAAGTAGAGTCACATCTTTAATTTTAGCCATATGATTGTCCAGTTCTGTCAGACTAAATATGGAAACCAGTATGTTAGTAGTTAAATTCTGCTACAGAGCAGACAGTTCAGCACTAACCTTTGTGGCTCCTGTGACCTATCTGCCTGTCACATCTCAGTGAGTTCTTCCCGCGCTGCAGTTCAAGCTGTCTGGGGTGAGACGCCCCTCCCCCCTCCACAGGCTCCTGTGTAAATACACTGCCTTAAGTTTACAGCATCAGCCTGCCGTTCCACCTCTGCTCACTGCTCAGCTGCTAGCTAAGTATAAGATGTGATTATACTGTCCAGTTACCTAGCAATCAGCTGCTACCCACTACCAGCCATGTGTTCCATCCAGCTCTGCTCTAAAGCATTTTGTAAAAAAATAAGTGTTAGAGCTGTGTAATAAATCAGTCACCCTGCGCACATACATTTTTTCACTCACCCTGCTTTCTTTCCCAATGCCGGCAGCCAGGCAGATCACCACCTACCTCGGCAGCAGCAGGATGAGTCCTCCTGAGTGAGTCGGTCCTGACTCTGAGACTCTGAGTCCTGAGTGAGGCTAGTGAGCGTCGAGCGAGGATGGGTCGGGTGGCCAGGCTGAGACTCAGTGGTGACTGCTGTGAGATGAGATCTCTCACATTCTGACAGTGACAGGAGGACTGTCACACACGGCCGTCAACTAACACTGAGGAGAGTAGATGAGAGAGAGCAGTACTACTAGCACTAGTGCACTTCTTCTGGGACGGCTGCACACAGTACACACGTGATAACACCTGACCTGCTCTGCCTATTTCCCGCCCGGCAACTCAGCCCAGAGACTGTCACTCAGACATATGTCTACTCTGATTGGCTGAGAGGCGGGCAGGCAGTGCTGAGGGCTCCCGAGACTTGAAGAGTCAAGCCTCCAGTGGGAGCAGTATATGGGCCGCAGAGAGACTGCTGCATATAGCATTATTCCCCACTGGGTGGCAGTCTCTAGCAGCCCATATACAACACAATACAATTACATTCATATTGCGCAATGAAAGGATAGCTCGCCTCTTCTTTCTTGTGCAATATGAATGTATTAATATATATTACGTTTTTTTCCCCCCAATAAAAATTATGAATAAATAATGTATTTGGTGGAGGGGTGGGGGGTAGGGGGGTCACCTTTTGAGATACAAAAAAAAAAAAATGAAAAAAAAAAAAGATTTTTATTTTTATTATTTTTTTTAAAGGCTGTAATACACCATTTGGACAGGGGAGGCACTGCCTCACCTGCCTCCTATGAGTGCACGTCACTGGTGGTGGCACTGGGCAAGTGGGCCTGGCACACACGCTGGCAGGCAGGCAACTGCAATTAGATTACACAAGCAGACTGATGTTTCACAGTCAAAAAAGTTTTTGTTTTTTTTAATTTACACTACTGTTACACCAGATATGAGTGGGGGCACTGGGTAAGTGGGCACAGTATACGCTGTGAGCCTGGCACACACGCTGGCAGGCAGGCAACTGAAATTAGATTACACTAGCAGACTGATGTTTCACAGTCAAAAAAGTTTTATTTTTTTAAATTTACACTACTGTTACACCAGATATGAGTGGTGGCACTGGGCAAGTGGGCCTGGAACACACGCTGGCAGGCAGGCAACTGCAATTAGATTACACAAGCAGACTGATGTTTCACAGTCAAATTTTTTTTTTTTTTTTTTAAATTTACACTACTGTTACACCAGATATGAGTGGGGGCACTGGGCAAGTGGGCCTGGCACACACGCTGGCAGGCAGGCAACTGCAATTAGATTACATTAGCAGACTGATGTTTCACAGTCAAAAAAGTTTTTTTTTTTTTTAAATTTACACTACTGTAACACCAGATATGAGTGGTGTGGCACTGGGAAAGTGGGTCTGGCACACACGCTGGCAGGCAGGCAACTGCAATTAGATTACACTAGCAGACTGATGTTTGACAGTCAAAAAAGTTTTTATTTTTTTAAATTTACACTACTGCAACACCAGATATGAGTGGTGTGGCACTGGGCAAGTGGGTCTGGCACACACGCTGGCAGGCAGGCGACTGCAATTAGATTACACTAGCAGACTGATGTTTCACAGTGAAAAAAGTTTTTTTTTTGTAAATTTACACTACTGTTACACCAGATATGAGTGGTGTGGCACTGGGCAAGTGGGCCTGGCACACACGCTGGCAGGCAGGCAGGCAACTGCAATTAGATTACACTAGCAGACTGATGTTTCACAGTCAAAAGAGTTTTTTATTTTTTTTATTTACACTACTGTTACACCAGATATGAGTGTTGGCACTGGGCAAGTGGGCCTGGCACACACGCTGGCAGACAGGCAACTGCAATTAGATTACACTAGCAGACTGATGTTTCACAGTCAAAAAAGTTTTTTTTTTTTTAATTTACACTACTGTTACACCAGATATGAGTGGTGGCACTGGGCAAGTGGCTTGGCAGGCAGGCAACTGCAATTAGATTACACAAGAAAAAAAATAAAAAAAAATAAAAAATGATGTTCTAGCCCTAAAAAGGATTTTTTGGGGTGCTGTGCTTACAGCAGAGATCAGACGAGTCCTTCAGGACTGTAGTGGACACTGAATACACTAGCCTAGCTATCAATTCCCCTATTAAATCACCAGCAGCTACACTGTCCCTCCTCTCACTAACAATGCAGCTTCCGAATTAATCTAAAATGGCTGCTGTTCAGGAGCTGGGAGGGTCTGGGAGGGAGTGTCTGCTGCTGATTGGCTGGAATGTGTCTGCAGACTGTGAGATACAGGGTCAAAGTTTACTCAATGATGACGAATAGGGGGCGGATCGAACATCACATATGTTATGTTCGCGGGGAACTATTCGCCAACGAACTATTCGCGACATCACTACCTAGAAACATATTTAAGTCTGGAATAAGTCCAGGCAAAACAAGAAGGCTACCTCCAATAAAATATCTGCATGAAGATGAGGGGCTCGATCAAGATTCAATGCTGGTAGGGAGCAGGTTTAAACTTTTACAGAATGCCTGGTATTGCTCTGATTAGGACTCCTTGGTATTACAAACCATTTATCGGGGGTAAAAGTTAGGTTTTTGGTCAAGGTCTCCTCGAGAGATGTTTAATATGTCTCAGAGACCAGAAAAACAAACATAATTTCTTTAGTGTGCGCAGGATCTGGAGGACATGGTAATAATTGTTCTTGTTCCTATGTCAGAACAAGAGAGAGGTTTCTATTCCAACCTATGCATTGTTCCAAAAAAGGAGGGAAAGTTCAGACCCATTCTTTATCTGAAGTCGTTAGGCAATTCCCTGAGAGTTCCTTCATTTCTAAGTAGAAACTATCAGATCGATTCTCACTTTAATTCTGTAAGATCAATGTATGATTTGAAGGATGCTTACTTATACATCCCTATTCACAGAGAACATTGTTTGTTCCTGTGTTTTGCCTTCCTGAACAGACATTCTCAGTTTGAAGCTCTTCCTTTTGGATAACAGCTCCCAGAATCTTTACAAAAGTTTTTGGGCAAACTTATTTCAGTCGTCAGAGCCCAGGGAATTGATGTGGCTCCCTACTTGGATGATATTTGGGCTCTAGCTCCCTCTTAACCTTTAGCAACTGCTCATACAGAAAAACTACTTTAATTTCTTTGCAGTCATGGCTGGAAGGTAAATGGGGCCAAGAGTTTGCTCATTCCTCTTACAAGGGTCTTTGTAGGGGTAGGCTTAGATTCGGTCTCCATGAGGCTTCTCTTGGCAGACCAGTACAAGCTAAAATTTCAATCTGCTTGCTTGAATATACAGTCCCTATCTCAAGTTACCGTATCTCAGGGTATGGAGGTAGTGGGTCTGATAGTGACAGTATCAGATGTTGTTCCATTTGCAAGGTTTCATTTGCGTCTACTACAGCTATACATGCTAGAGCAGTGGAATGGAGATCAAGCCAACCTGTTCCAGCTTACTCATTCGGACAGTCAGACAATCATTGTCTTGGGAGAAAACCCCACTCCGGTGTATCAAGGGATTATTTTCCTACAACATTCATAAGAAATAATCACAATGGATGCCAGTTTTCAGGTTTGGGGCGTTCTGGGACTCTCAAAGAGTTTGGTCGCCTCAGGAGGCAAGGCTACCGGTAAATGTCTTGGAACTTGTGCAATGTCAAGCTTGGCCTCTTATCAAATTTGTTCATTTCATTCGCTTTCAGTCAGACAACATCCCGGAGGTTGTTTATATCAGTTATCAGGGTGGTACCCGCAGAGCTCTGGCGATGACAGAGGTTCAAGTATTTTGAGTTGGGCAGAGATTCATCAGTGCAAATCAGATTCCTGGGGTCGACAACTGGGAAGCAGATTATCTGAGTCCTCCATCCCCACAGGACATGGTATTGCAGATCTTGTCCAGATGTCCAGTGCTCCTCCGTGGCATCTTCCTCAACATCCAGATCTACTGTCTTAAGGTACATTCTTTTATCACAATCTTTAGTCGTTCAGTCTTACTGCATGGAGACTAAATGCTTAGTTCTTTTTTAAAGGGGGTTTCAGAATCTGTAAGAGGCCTTGAGGCAGACTTGTAAGTCTATTACCAGAAGGATTTACTACAAGCTGTTGAAGGTGTATCTTTCTTGGGGTTTAGATCAAGGATATGCAGGGCATTCAGTTAGGATTAATGAAATCCTGCAATTTCTTCAGGATGGCTTGGATAAGGGTCTATCAGCCCACACTCTAATGGGTTACATTTCAGCTATTTCTGTTTTGTTTCAAGAAAACTTGCTTGACTTCGAGATATTCATTCATTTATTCAAGTTTTGGTTAGAATCAGACCTGTTATTAAATGTATTTCTCCTCCATGGAGTTCTAAGGGTTTTGCCATTTCCCCCTTCAAACCATGCATACATTGGATATTCAATTGTTATTTTACAAGGTTTTGCT
The DNA here is from genome assembly GCF_027579735.1 of Bombina bombina. Taxonomy (NCBI): domain Eukaryota; kingdom Metazoa; phylum Chordata; class Amphibia; order Anura; family Bombinatoridae; genus Bombina; species Bombina bombina. Next base: position 796,012,765 of record NC_069500.1, on the reverse strand, counting down.
TTTGTTAGTGATTTCCTCAGCTAGGAGAGTATCAGAATCGTCAGCTTTCTCGTGTAATCCCTCGTGTTTGTTTTTAAATCAGGACAAAGCAGTTTTACTCTTTTTGTACAGTCTTCTTCCTAAGGTGGTCTCTTCAGAGAATATTTACCGGGTATTTGTGGTTCATTCTGTGTGTTCTAATCTAAAAATCTTCTACAGAGAGATTGTGCAGAGTTTGGAGGTGGTAAGAGCCCTGACATTTTATTTACAGGCAACTAAAGACTTTTGTCAGTCAATGGGGTCTATTTAAGAAACAGCAGATACTGCCTCTGACCCACTCTGCTTCAGTTCGGGCTGAAGCAGAAGTTAAGAAGCAGCGGTCCTAAGACCGCTGCTCCTTAACTCGTCCGCCACCTCTGAGGTGGCAGACAGCAATCCACCTGATCGAATACGATCAGGCTGATTGACAACCCCCCCCCCTGCTAGCAACCAATCTGCAGGGGGTGGTATTGCACCAGCAGTTCACAAGAACTGCTGGTTCAATGACAAATTCCGACAGCGATATAGCCGATCATGTTCATCCGCACATAAATAAATCGACCACTTTAGGTCTGTTCATTTTGTTTTCAGGCAAACATAAGGGTCAAAAGGCCACTTCGGTTTCATGGTTAAGAAGTTTTATTCACAAGGTTTACTTGGAGGCGGGCAGTCACCACCTCTACATATTATTATTATCGGTTATTTGTAGAGCGCCAACAGATTCCGCAGTACATATTACAGCTTATTCAAAACATTCTGTATCTACTTTGTGTGTCTTCGAAAAATGAGGCGTCATTAAAACTAATTTGTAAAGCCGTTCTTGGTCATTGGTGCAAACTTTCACAAAATGTTATAATTTTAATATGTTTGCCTCGACCAAGGCAGCTTTTGAAAGGAAGGTTCTTCGGGTGGTGATTTCTGGTAAATAGGTGCCTGCCATTTCCTTTCTTTCTTGTCCCACACATTTTTCGTGGACTCCACAGCTTGGGTATTAGTTCCCAACAGTAAGAAATTGTGTACTCTCACCACCTAAAGAAAGAAAACATAATTTACCTAATAAATTCCTTTCTTTCTTGGTGGTGAGAGTCCACAAACCCACCCAATTTTCTAGCTGCCGGCAGTTCTAATTTGCACCTCTTTACCCTAATATCTTTCTTACTTCTTCCTCCTTTATTTGGCTATACATAATACTATGAGAGTTAGGGAAGTAGGAGGGATATTAAAGCTCTTGGTGTAGGGTATCTTTGTCTCCTCCAGCTGAAGAACTCTAAACAGTAAGTAATCATGGACTCTCACCAATTAAAAAAGAAAGGAATTTATCAGGTAAGAATAATTTATGTTTTTTAACCTAGAACTATGTAAAATGTGTTTTTAGAAATGAACAGTTTTTTTTTTAATATTTATAACTGTTACAAATTTTTACTGTACTATACATGTTTAGTCCTAATATCGCACACAAACTCTATTAAACATGTCCTATATTAATAAAATGCTTCCTACAGTGTGGCCGCAATATTAGCAGTAAACACATTCAATACTGTGTAAACTTAGTTTGATACATTTCTAGTACAATCACACCATGCCAAACATGTTATTACAATAGAAATGTATCAAAATAAGTTTACACAGAACTGAACGAGTTTGGTACAGTATGGTCCTGAAATTAGAACTAAATATGTACAGTACGGTGAAAACTTTTAGCTGCAATGGGATATTAATATCTTGTACACTAAATCTTTCTTCTTAAAAATAAAAGAACATGCAAAAAGTTAAAAACACACATATATTTATATAATAAAATTACTTTAAATACATAATACACAGTCGGTCCAGTTTGATACACATTTCCCTACATTTCAAAGTTCCAAAGAGGGACACCCTAGGCACCAGGTATATATATACTGTCTAAAGGGATCATTTACCTTACACCTTTGCTGTAGATGGTGATACCGCTTGTAACATTCTGCCAGTGGCAGCGAACCAACACCTCCAACAGTGAAGGATAATAAAGCTCCTTCTCACAGTGATTTCATCCTTTTAAAACATTTCACCAGCTATCTTGATGGGGGACCCTTTATAGTGCTGTTGTTACAATGTTTACAGCATTGGACCCTTTCTGAGGTGAAATATTTTTATATAATGGTACCTGACAATACAACTTTGACTAAAACCGCAGGTACAATAGCCCAGATGGTCTCCTCCAAATAAGTCAAGTAGTGAAGGGAGTTTAGCTATAGAAATCAGTTGCAGCAAATAATCTGTATTCTGAACGTTTTTATGATTGGTAAGTTAATTTATTGCAAGACTACAGAGAAGTTTTTCACATTTCTTTAAGATTATTATATAAATTCCTTAATAACAGGATCTGTAGTGTAGTGACATTTATTAATATTGTGCATTTTCTGTTTTGCAGCGGATATCCTCAAATAATATACAAAATGAATGAAACCTCAACCATGAGGTTTATTTTGATAGGCCTCTCGCATTACCCATATCTTCAGCCTCTGTTCTTCACCATATTCTTTCTTATTTACCTAATGGCATTTGCTGGAAATGTTCTGATTGCGATCATCATCAGTGCTGATCCTCGTCTTCACACCCCAATGTATTTTTTCTTAATTAACCTCTCAATTTTGGATATATGTTGTACAACAGCTGCTATTCCCAAAATGTTGGAGACCCTTGTCATAAAGCAAACGTCTATTTCTTATTCTGGCTGTATATCCCAGTTATACATTTTCACTGCAGCTTTAAGTACTGAACTTATCCTGTTGACGGTGATGGCATACGACCGGTATGTGGCAATATGTTATCCGTTGCGTTATAAAACAATTATGAGTAGAACAGCATGTGTATGTTTAGCTGGAGCCGCCTGGATCCTGGGCTCTGTGAACTCAATGACTCACACATGTCTCATATTAAAACTCTCCTTCAGGGAGCAAAACATCATTGATCATTTCTTCTGTGAAATCCCCCCAGTGCTGAAACTGGCCAACTCCGACACATATGTCAATGATGTTGTCATTGTAGCTTCTGATGTACTGCTGGGAATGATTTGCTTCATCTTGACTGTTATTTCTTATACTTATATTATATCAACTATAATGAAAATCCGTTCAGCAGAAAAAAAAAAGAAAGCTTTTTCTACCTGTGCTTCCCACCTTACTGTGGTAACTATATTCTATGGAGGTGTCATCTACACATATGTTAGACCTGCTTTCAGCTACCCGTTAGAAGCAGACAAAGTTGTTTCTGCATTATATGCTATTGCATCTCCAGTGCTGAATCCCATCATTTATAGCTTAAGGAACAAGGAAGTCATTAATGCCATTAACAAGATTTTTATTAAAAGAATTCCACAACTAAAATGAATTATGATCTATAATCAATAAACAAAATTAGTAATTATTCTACTTTAAAAATGTTATCAAGTCAAAATAAATAAATTACTGCTGTAAAAAATGTTTTCTTTTAATTTGAACTTATTGTTTTATAAATCAGTTTGCTTGTTTTTTTGCTTTTTCAAAACTAAAAACATCTTATAACGTATACAAAGCTAGTGTTTTGTTGTGGAGAAATTTTGTCTACAGTTACTGGCTAATATAATTGAGAGCACGGCACTAAAATAACCAAGCAAGTTGTATTAAAGGGACAGTCAAGTCCAAAAAAACCTTTCATGATTCGAATAGGGCATGTAATTGTAAACAAGTTTCCAATTTACTTTTATCACCAATTTTGCTTTGTTCTCTTGGTATTCTTAGTTGAAAGATAAACCTAGGAGGTTCATATGCTAATTTCTTAGACCTTGAAGGCCGCCTCTAAGCTGAATTAATTTTGACCACTAGAGGGCGTTAGTTCATGTGTTTCATATAGAAAACATTGGGCTCATACACATGAATTTACCGAGGAGTGAGCACTGATTGGCTAAAATGCAAGTCTGTCAAAAGAACTGAAATAAGGGGGCAGTCTGCAGATGCTTATATACAAAGGAAATTACAGAGGTAAAACGTGTATTATTATAACTGTGTTGGTTATGCAAAATTGGGGAATGGGTAATTAAGGGATTATCTATCTTTTAAAACAACAAAAAATCTGATGTTGACTGTCCCTTTAAGTGATATGAGGTTGATATCACGTGGCACTTGCAAATTGGTATTTCTGCAAAAATAATTACTTGAACAAGGGATTCTGGGTACATTTATGCAAATTAAGTTGAAACTCACTCCCTTCTGACAGTTCAAAGTTGCTCAATTCAGCATGAATAGCATCGATAGACGTGTATAGTAAAAGTAAACCAGACATTTACAGGAGTTTATTTCTTGTTTATTGTTCTTCATTTCTTGTTAGTAGTTATGTCACATGTGCACGATAGGTTTCAAATTGCTGTATAGAGAGGTTGGTATAGGATACTTAAGCCAAGATAAACCACCGTAAATAATGTTATAGGAAAATAATTAAGTATAGCATTCTTACACAACCACAATAAAAAGGTTACATTTTTTTAAATTAATAAATTAATTAATTATTAATTAGTTAATTATAACTATGTTTTATACATGGTCTTCCAATATTATAAGTTGGCATCCTTTGAACAGTTTTTATATATCAGCTGTTTGTTTGTTTTTACAGGTATTATACATATGTTTTCTCTTGTAAGGTGTATCCAGTCCACGGATCATCCATTACTTGTGGGATATTCTCATTCCTAACAGGAAGTTGCAAGAGGATCACCCACAGCAGAGTTGTTATATAGCTCCACCCCTAACTGCCATATCCAGTCATTCTCTTGCAACTCTCAATAAGCATGGAGGTAGTAAGAGAGAAGTGGTGAAATATAGTTAGTTTTTTCTTCAATCAAAAGTTTGTTATTTTTAAATGGTACCGGAGTTGTACTATTTTATTCCAGGCAGTAAATAGAAGAAGAATCTGCCTGTGTTTTCTATGATCTTAGCAGGTTGTAACTAAGATCCATTGCTGTTCTCACATATGACTGAGGAGTGAGGTAACTTCAGTGGGAGAATGGCGTGCAGGTTATCCTGCTATGAGGTATGTGCAGCTAAAAAATTTTTCTAGAGATGTAAATGCTAGAAAATGCTGCTGATACCGGATTTATGTAAAGTAAGCCTGGATACAGTGATTTAATAGCGACTGGTATCATGCTTACTTTCAGAGGTAATACTCTTATAAATTTACTATATAAAACGTTTGCTGGTATGTTTAAGCGTTTTTATATATGTTTTGGTGATAAAACTTTATTGGGGCCTAGTTTTTCCACATGGCTGGCTTAAATTTGCCTAGAAACAGTTTCCTGAGGCTTTCCACTGTTGTAGCATGAGTGGGAGGGGCCTAATTTAGCGTTTTTTTGCGCAGTTAAAATTACAGACTGAGACATCCAGCTTCCTCCAGGAGTCCCCTGAATGCTATAGGACATCTCTAAAGGGCTCAGAGGCTTTCCAAAGTCATTTATTTGGGAAGGTAGGGCCACAGCAGAGCTGTGGCAGTTTGTTGTGACTGTTAAAAAACGTTTTTTGATCCGTTTTTTGAATTAAGGGGTTAATCATCCATTTGCAAGTGGGTGCAATGCTCTGCTAGCTTATTATACACACTGTAAAAATTTCGTTTGATTTACTGCCTTTTTTCACTGTTTTTCAAATTCTGACAAAATTTGTTTCTCTTAAAGGCACAGTACCGTTTTTTATATTTGCTTGTTAACTTGAATTAAAGTGTTTTCTAAGCTTACTGGTCTCATTGCTAGTCTGTGTAAAATGTCTGAAATAGAGGAAACTCCTTGTTCATTATGTTTAAAAGCCATGGTGGAACCCCCTCTTAGAATGTGTACCAAATGTACTGATTTCACTTTAAGCAATAAAGATCATATTCTGTCTTTAAAAAAATTATCACCAGAGGAATCTGACGAGGGGGAAGTTATGCCGACTAACTCTCCCCACGTGTCAGCTCCTTTGACTCCCGCTCAAGGGACTCCCGCTCAAATGGCGCCAAGTACATCCAGGGCGCCCATAGCGTTTACTTTACAAGACATGGCGGCAGTCATGGATAATACACTGTCAGCGGTATTAGCCAGACTACCTGAATTTAGAGGAAAGCAAGATAGCTCTGGAGTTAGACTAAATACAGAGCATACTGACGCTTTAAGAACCATGTCTGATACTGCCTCACAATATAAAGAAGCTGAGGAAGGAGAGCTTCAGTCTGTGGGTGATGTTTCTGACTCAGGGAAGATGATGCAACCTGATTCTGATATTTCTACATTTAAATTTAAGCTTGAACACCTCCGCATGTTACTCAGGGAGGTTTTAGCTGCTCTGAATGACTGTGATACAATTGCAGTGCCAGAGAAATTGTGTAGACTGGATAAATACTATGCAGTGTCGGTGTGTACTGATGTTTTTCCAATACCTAAAAGGTTTACAGAAATTATTACTAAGGAATGGGATAGACCAGGTGTGCCGTTCTCTCCCCCTCCAATTTTTAGGAAAATGTTTCCAATAGACACCACCACACGGGACTTATGTCAGACAGTCCCTAAGGTGGAGGGAGCAGTTTCTACTCTAGCAAAGCGTATTACTATCCCTGTCGAGGACAGTTGTGCTTTGTTAGATCCAATGGATAAAAAGTTAGAGGGTTACCTTAAGAAAATGTTTATTCAACAAGGTTTTATCCTACAGCCCCTTGCATGCATTGCTCCTGTCACTGCTGCTGCGGCGTTCTGGTTTAAGTCTCTGGAAGAGGCTTTACAGGTAGCGACTCCATTGGATGACATACTTGACAAGCTTAGAGCACTTAAGCTACCCAATTCTTTTGTTTCTGATGCCATTGTTCATTTGACTAAACTAATGGCTAAGAATTCTGGTTTTGCCATCCAGGCGCGCAGGACGCTATGGCTTAAATCTTTGTCAGCTGACGTTACTTCAAAGTCTAAGCTGCTTAACATTCCCTTCAAGGGGCAGACCCTATTCGGGCCTGGTTTGAAGGAGATTATTGCTGATATCACTGGAGGAAAAGGTCATGCCCTTCCTCAGGATAGGTCCAAATCAAGGGCCAAACAGTCTAATTTTCGTGCCTTTCGAAACTTCAAGGCAGGAGCGGCATCAACTTCCTCTAATGCAAAACAAGAGGGAACTTTTGCTCAGTCCAAGACGGTCTGGAGACCTAACCAGACCTGGAACAAAGGTAAGCAGGCCAAAAAGCCTGCTGCTGCCTCTAAGACAGCATGAAGGAACGGCCCCCTATCCGGGAACGGATCTAGTAGGGGGCAGACTTTCACTCTTCGCCCAGGCGTGGGCAAGAGATGTCCAGGATCCCTGGGCGTTGGAAATTATATCCCAGGGATATCTTCTGGACTTCAAAGCTTCCCCCCCAAAAGGGAGATTTCACCTTTCACAATTATCTGCAAACCAGATAAAGAGAGAGGCATTCTTACACTGTGTACAAGACCTCCTAGTTATGGGAGTGATCCATCCAGTTCCAAAGGAGGAACAGGGACAGGGATTTTACTCAAATCTGTTTGTGGTTCTCAAAAAAGAGGGAACCTTCAGACCAATTTTGGATCTAAAGATCTTAAACAAATTCCTCAGAGTTCCATCATTCAAGATGGAAACTATTCGTACCCTCCTACCTATGATCCAGGAGGGTCAATACATGACTACAGTGGATTTAAAGGATGCTTATCTTCACATTCCGATTCACAAAGATCATCATCGGTTTCTCAGGTTTGCCTTTCAAGACAGGTATTACCAGTTTGTAGCTCTTCCCTTTGGATTAGCTACAGCCCCAAGAATTTTTACGAAGGTTCTGGGGTCGCTTCTGGCGGTCCTAAGGCCACGGGGCATAGCAGTGGCCCCTTATTTAGACGACATCCTGATACAGGCGTCAAACTTCCAAATTGCCAAGTCTCATACGGACATAGTACTGGCATTTCTGAGGTCGCATGGGTGGAAAGTGAACGAGGAAAAGAGTTCTCTATCCCCCCTCACAAAAGTTTCCTTCCTAGGGACTCTGATAGATTCTGTAGAAATTTACCTGACGGAGTCCAGGTTATCAAAACTACTTAATTCCTGCCGTGTTCTTCATTCCATTCCGCGCCCTTCGGTGGCTCAGTGCATGGAAGTAATCGGCTTAATGGTAGCGGCAATGGACATAGTGCCGTTTGCACGCCTACATCTCAGACTGCTGCAACTCTGCATGCTCAGTCAGTGGAATGGGGATTACACAGATTTGTCCCCTCTACTAAATCTGGATCAAGAGACCAGGGATTCTCTTCTCTGGTGGCTATCTCGGGTCCATCTGTCCAAAGGTATGACCTTTCGCAGGCCAGATTGGACAATTGTAACGACAGATGCCAGCCTTCTAGGTTGGGGTGCAGTCTGGAACTCCCTGAAGGCTCAGGGATTGTGGACTCCGGAGGAGACAATCCTTCCAATAAATATTCTGGAACTGAGAGCGATATTCAATGCTCTTCAGGCTTGGCCTCAGTTAGCAACTCTGAGGTTCATTAGATTTCAGTCGGACAACATCACAACTTTGGCTTACATCAACCATCAAGGGGGAACAAGGAGTTCCCTAGCGATGTTAGAAGTCTCAAAGATAATTCGCTAGGCAGAGATTCACTCTTGCCACCTATCAGCTATCCATATCCCAGGTGTAGAGAACTGGGAGGCGGATTTTCTAAGTCGTCAGACTTTTCATCCGGGGGAGTGGGAACTCCATCCGGAGGTGTTTGCACAATTGATTCATCGTTGGGGCAAACCAGAACTGGATCTCATGGCGTCTCGCCAGAATGCCAAGCTTCCTTGTTACGGATCCAGGTCCAGGGATCCCGAGGCAACGCTGATAGATGCTCTAGCAGCGCCTTGGTCTTTCAACCTGGCTTATGTGTTTCCACCGTTTCCTCTGCTCCCTCGACTGATTGCCAAGATCAAGCAGGAGAGAGCATCAGTGATTTTGATAGCGCCTGCGGGGCCACGCAGGACCTGGTATGCAGATCTAGTGGACATGTCATCCTTTCCACCTTGGACTCTGCCGTTAAGACAAGACCTTCTACTACAAGGTCCCTTCAATCATCCAAATCTAATTTCTCTGAGACTGACTGCCTGGAGATTGAACGCTTGATTTTATCAAAGCGGGGCTTCTCCGAGTCAGTCCTTGATACCTTAATACAGGCACGAAAGCCTGTCACCAGGAAAATTTACCATAAGATATGGCGTAGATATCTTTATTGGTGTGAATCCAAGGGTTACTCATGGAGTAAGGTTAGGATTCCCAGGATATTATCCTTTCTCCAAGAAGTTTTGGAAAAAGGATTGTCAGCTAGTTCCTTAAAGGGACAGATTTCTGCCCTGTCTATTCTTTTGCACAAGCGTCTGGCAGATGTTCCAGACGTTCAGGCATTTTGTCAGGCTTTAGTTAGAATCAAGCCTGTGTTTAAACCTGTTGCTCCGCCATGGAGTTTAAATCTGGTTCTTAAAGTTCTTCAAGGAGTTCCGTTTGAATCTCTTCATTCCATAGATATCAAACTTTTATCTTGGAAAGTTTTTTTTTGGTAGCTATTTCCTTGGCTCATAGAGTCTCCGAGTTATCTGCTTTACAATGTGATTCTCCTTATCGGATCTTCCATGTGGGTAAGGTAGTCCTGCGTACCAAACCTGTGGTGTATCCAGTCCACGGCCCGCCCTGTCATTTTAAGGCAGGTAATTTTTAAATTTAAACTACAGTCACCACTGCACCCTATGGTTTCTCCTTTCTCTGCTTGTTTTCGGTCGAATGACTGGATATGGCAGTTAGGGGTGGAGCTATATAACAGCTCTGCTGTGGGTGATCCTCTTGCAACTTCCTATTGGGAATGAGAATATCCCACAAGTAATGGATGATCCGTGGACTGGGTACACCACAAGAGAAATAAATTTATCAGGTAAGCATAAATTATGGTTTTTTTTCCCAATGTTCTCTAAATGTGTAATAAAATATTTTTTTAATGCACTTTTGGACCCATTAGTCCATTTGCACACACTGTATATATTGAAACTGTACATTTTCCAGATAAAAAGAAGAGCAAAAACATAAAAATACCTGTTTAAAAAGATTGCAAAATATATCAGCCATCGTAACTTTTCTATCACCTTCCAACGGTGAGCAAATATAATTCTGTCAAAGTGAGCACATTCTATATTATATAATATTAATATAATATTATTCTATATAAAGAAGCTACACATACTGCCCTTCTTTATTTGAAATTGAAGGGACAGTAAACACTTAAATTAACATAGTGGGAAGGTTTGAAATTGTTTTGAATGCATTAACGTCTTATTTGCTGCAATAGTGCTTCAGCAGCCAAATTCCACCCAACACTTGCCCTATTTATAGGAGCCAATCAGGACTTACTGCTGAAGTAGACAAGGCTAGGCACAGTCATAATTTTGTCAAACACAACATTAATTAATGTGATACAGTTTAAGTTTGATGACACATATACCTGCAATATGGGAAATACAATCAACTTATTGTAGTGGGTAGGAGAGGGATGGGACAAAACTCTATTTTTTTTCTTTAATTAATAAATAAATATTTTGTGTTTATTTTCATTTTTTATATCATGCTATTACCCTCCCTTAAGCTCCCTACAGCCACACAAAATAATAATAATAATAAAATATATATATATATATATATATATATACAGTATATACAGTATATATATATATTTGCCCCCCCCCCCGATACATACCCCTTTCTTGAAGTGTCCCTTCGTGGATACCCTTGTATCCAGTGGGATGCAGGGCAATATAATATTGATCTGCAGCGGTATACTTTTATGCATCTGCACTTTTGCACATCTCCCGGACTTTAATTATGGGCTGGGAAGAATAAGGAGTGAGAACATGCGGGGGGCGGGGGGTTGTGGCGGGCATGCTAGTGCTAGTCATAAGGTAAAAAAAAGCTTATACATGTTTATTATCTATGCACTCAGTGGCATGAAGAATTCTTACCCCTTTTTCTCTGTGCTAAGAAACTAGTTGCCAGCTGTACTTCTCAAAAATACTGGACATCCTGTAGAACTGTGATTGGGCAAAAGAGGTAGTTGTGGCGCGCAATGGACCGTCCTCAAAGCTCTACCTTAGGCCCATTCACATTTTATCCTCTTGATTAAACACTACAATGATTTGACCCCTTGAGTGTGAGTTGCACACAGAGAGCAGTGTTTTAGTACCAGCCACGGTTACCAGCCAAAAAAGAGAGAAGATATTTTTACCCCAGTGACTATAAGTAACAGAAACAAAGCAGTACCAATGACTGCCAGTAACAAATAAAATAGCAATTTTTTTGTACCCTTTACCCATGGGAAACCAGGGGGGGCAAGGAATTTTGCTCCATGTAAAAAGTCAAGCACCCTTTTGCAATTACACAGTTAGATTAAAGGGGCATTCTAGTCAAAATGTAAATGCACATAGATGAATTACATCTTTAAATAGAAAAATATTTGCCATATACATGTAATTGCAAAAAAAAGCTTCTAGTAAAACATATCACTGTTTTAGTGTTAGCATTTTTCTCTGCACTTGCATGTAAATCATAGCTAGATTTTCTATGGCCTAGATTTGGAGTTTGGCGGTAGCCGTGAAAACCAGCATTAGAGGCTCCTAACGCTGGTTTTAGGCTAACTCCGGTATTTGGAGTCACTCAAAAAAGGGTCTAACGCTCACTTTTCAGCCGCGACTTTTCCATACCGCAGATCCCCTTACGTAAATTGTGTATCCTATCTTTTCAATGGGATTTTTCTAACTCCGGTATTTAGAGTCGTGGCTGAAGTGAGCGTTAGAAATCTAACGACAAAACTCCAGCCGCAGGAAAAAAGTCAGTAGTTAAGAGCTTTCTGGGCTAACGCCGGTTCATAAAGCTCTTAACTACTGTACTCTAAAGTACACTAACACCCATAAACTACCTATGTACCCCTAAACCGAGGTCCCCCCACATCGCCGCCACTCGATTAAATTTTTTTAACCCCTAATCTGCCGACCGCCACCTACGTTATACTTATGTACCCCTAATCTGCTGCCCCTAACACCGTCGACCCCTGTATTATATTTATTAACCCCTAATCTGCCCTCCACAACGTCGCCGCCAGCTACCTACAATAATTAACCCCTAATCTGCCGACCGCAAAGCGCCGCCACCTACATTATAGCTATGTACCCCTAATCTGCTGCCCCTAACACCGCCGACCCCTATATTATATTTATTAACCCCTAATCTGCCCCCCTCAACGTCACCTCCACCTGCCTACACTTATTCACCCCTAATCTGCCGAGCGGACCGCAGTGCTACTATAATAAAGTTATTAATCCCTAATCCGCCTCACTAACCCTATAATAAATAGTATTAACCCCTAATCTGCCCTCCCTAACATCGCCGACACCTAACTTCAATTATTAACCCCTAATCTGCCGAGTGGAGCTCACCGCTATTCTAATAAATGTATTAACCCCTAAAGCTAAGTCTAACCCTAACACTAACACCCCCCTAAATTAAATATAATTTTAATCTAACGAAATTAATTAACTCTTATTAAATGAATTATTCCTATTTAAAGCTAAATACTTACCTGTAAATTAAATCCTAATATAGCTACAATATAAATTATAATTACATTGTAGCTATTTTAGGATTAATATTTATTTTACAGGCAACTTTGTAATTATTTTAACCATGTACAATAGCTATTAAATAGTTAAGAACTGTTTAATAGCTACCTAGTTAAAATAATTACAAAATTACCTGTAAAATAAATCCTAACCTAAGTTACAATTAAACCTAACACTATACTATCATTAAATTAATTAATATACCTATAATTACCTACAATTAAACCTAACACTACACTATCAATACATTAATTAAATACAATATCTACAAATAACTACAATGAAATAAACTAACTAAAGTACAAAAAATAAAAAAATATTTACAAACATAAGAAAAATATTACAACAATTTTAAACTAATTACACCTACTCTAAGCCCCCTAATAAAATAACAAAGACCCCCAAAATAAAAAATGCCCTACCCTATTCTAAATTAATAAAGTTCAAAGCTCTTTTACCTTACCAGCCCTGAACAGGGCCCTTTGCGGGGCATGCCCCAAGAAGTTCAGCTCTTTTGCCTGTAAAAAAACCCCATACAATACCACCCCCAACATTACAACCCACCACCCACATACCCCTAATCTAACCCAAACCCCCCTTAAATAAACCTAACACTAAGCCCCTGAAGATCATCCTACCTTGTCTTCACCTCACCAGGTATCACCGATCCGTCCTGGCTCCAAAATCTTCATCCAACCCAAGCGGGGGCTGGCGATCCATCATCCGGTGGCTGAAGAGGTCCAGAAGAGGCTCCAAAGTCTTCAACCTATCCGGGAAGAAGAGGCGATCCGGACCGGCAACCATCTTGATCCAAGCGGCATCTTCTATCTTCATCCGATGACAACCGGCTCCATCCTGAAGACCTCCACCGCGGACCCATTTTCATCCGGCGACGTCCAACTGAAGAATGACGGTTCCTTTATGGGACGTCATCCAAGATGGCGTCCCTCAAATTCAGATTGGCTGATAGGATACTATCAGCCAATCGGAATTAAGGTAGGAATATTCTGATTGGCTGATGGAATCAGCCAATCAGAATCAAGTTCAATCCGATTGGCTGATCCAATCAGCCAATCAGATTGAGCTCGCATTCTATTGGCTGTTCCGATCAGGGCTGGTAAGGTAAAAGAGCTTTGAACTTTATTAATTTAGAATAGGGTAGGGCATTTTTTATTTTGGGGGTCTTTGTTATTTTAGTAGGGGGCTTAGAGTAGGTGTAATTAGTTTAAAATTGTTGTAATATTTTTCTTATGTTTGTAGATATTTTTTTATTTTTTGTAACTTAGTTCTTTTTTATTTTTTGTACTTTAGTTAGTTTATTTCATTGTAGTTATTTGTAGATATTGTATTTAATTAATTTATTGATAGTGTAGTGTTAGGTTTAATTGTAGGTAATTGTAGGTATTTTATTTAATTAATTTAATGATAGTATAGTGTTAGGTTTAATTGTAACTTAGGTTAGGATTTATTTTACAGGTAATGTAATTATTTTAACTAGGTAACTATTAAATAGTTCTTAACTATTTAATAGCTATTGTACCTGGTTAAAATAAATACAAAGTTACCTGTAAAATAAATATTAATCCTAAAATAGCTACAATGTAATTATAATTTATTTTGTAGCTATATTAGGATTTATTTTACAGGTAAGTATTTAGCTTTAAATAGGAATAATTTATTTAATAAGAGTTAATAAATTTCGTTAGATTAAAATTATATTTAACTTAGGGGGGTGTTAGTGTTAGGGTTAGACTTAGCTTTAGGGGTTAATACATTTATTAGAATAGCGGTGAGCTCCGGTCGGCAGATTAGGGGTTAATAAGTGTAGGCAGGTGGAGGCGACGTTGTGGGGAGCAGATTAGGGGTTAATAAATATAATATAGGGGTCGGCGGTGATAGGGGCAGCAGATTAGGGGTACATAGGGATAATGTAAGTAGCGGCTGTTTACGGAGCGGCAGATTAGGGGTTAAAAAAAATATGCAGGGGTCAGCGATAGCGGGGGTGGCAGAATAGGGGTTAATAAGTGTAAGGTTAGGGGTGTTTAGACTCGGGGTACATGTTAGAGTGTTAGGTGCAGACGTAGGAAGTGTTTACGCATAGCAAACAATGGGGCTGCATTAGGAGCTGAACGCGGCTTTTTTGCAGGTGTTAGGTTTTTTTTCAGCTCAAACAGCCCCATTGTTTCCTATGGGGGAATCGTGCACGAGCACGTTTTTGAGGCTGGCCGCGTCCGTAAGCAACTCTGGTATCGAGAGTTGAAGTTGCGTTAAAAATGCTCTACGCTCCTTTTTTGGAGCCTAACGCAGCCTTTATGTGGACTCTCAATACCAGAGTTATTTTTATGGTGCGGCCAGAAAAAAGCCGGCGTTAGCTACGCGGGTCCTTACCGACAAAACTCCAAATCTAGGCCTAAGTGCCTTAAAGGAATAGTCTAGTCAAAATTAAACTTTCATGATTCAGATAGAGCATGACATTTTAAGCAACTTTCTAATTTAATCCTTTTATCAATTATTCTTCGTTCTAATTGCTATCTTTATTTGAAAAAGCAAGAATATAAGCATAGGAGTCGGCCCATTTTTGGGTTAGCACCTGGGTAACACTTTCTGATTGGTGCCTAAATGTAGCCACCAATCAGCTAGCGCTAACCAGGTGCTGAACCAAAAATGGGCCGGCTCCTAAGCTTACTTCAAATAAAGATGCCAAGAGAACAAATAATAATTGATAATAGGAGTGAATTAGAAAGTTGTTTAAAATTGCACGCTCTTTCTGAATCATGAAAGTTTAATTTTGACTAGACTATCCCTTTAAACTACACATTTTGAAATGCATAGAGGAAAAAGAGGTCTTTAAAATGCTGCTGCCACTCAGGGTACTTTTAAAAACTGGAGATTTATGCCTCCAGTATTTCTTTCATGTAATTAGCAAGAGTCCATGAGCTAGTGACGTATGGGATATACATTCCTACCAGGAGGGGCAAAGTTTCCCAAACCTCAAAATGCCTATAAATACACCCCTCACCACACCCACAATTCAGTTTTACAAACTTTGCCTCCGATGGAGGTGGTGAAGTAAGTTTGTGCTAGATTCTACGTTGATATGCGCTCCGCAGCAAGTTGGAGCCCGGTTTTCCTCTCAGCGTGCAGTGAATGTCAGAGGGATGCGAGGAGAGTATTGCCTATTTGAATGCAGTGATCTCCTTCTACGGGGTCTATTTCATAGGTTCTCTGTTATCGGTCGTAGAGATTCATCTCTTACCTCCCTTTTCAGATCGACGATATACTCTTATATATACCATTACCTCTGCTGATTCTCGTTTCAGTACTGGTTTGGCTATCTGCTATATGTAGATGAGTGTCCTGGGGTAAGTAAGTCTTATTTTCTGTGACACTCCAAGCTATGGTTGGGCACTTTGTTTATAAAGTTCTAAATATATGTATTCAAACATTTATTTGCCTTGACTCAGAATGTTCAACTTTCCTTATTTTCAGACAGTCAGTTTCATATTTGGGATAATGCATTTTGATTTAACCATTTTTTCTTACCTTCAAAAATTTGACTCTTCCCTGTGGGCTGTTAGGCTCGCGGGGGCTGAAAATGCTTCATTTTATTGCGTCATTCTTGGCGCTGACTTTTTTGGCGCAAAAATTCTATTTCCGTTTCCGGCGTCATACGTGTCGCCGGAAGTTGCGTCATTTTTTGACGTTATTTCGCGCCAAAAATGTCGGCGTTCCGGATGTGGCGTCATTTTTGGCGCCAAAAAGCATTTAGGCGCCAAATAATGTGGGTGTCTTATTTGGCGCGAAAAAATATGGGCGTCGCTTTTGTCTCCACATTATTTAAGTTTCATTTTTTATTGCTTCTGGTTGCTAGAAGCTTGTTCTTTGGCATTTTTTCCCATTCCTGAAACTGTCATTTAAGGAATTTGATCAATTTTGCTTTATATATATGTTGTTTTTTCTCTTACATATTGCAAGATGTCTCACGTTGCATCTGAGTCAGAAGATACTACAGGAAAATCGCTGTCAAGTGCTGAATCTACCAAAGCTAAGTGTATCTGCTGTAAACTTTTGGTAGCTATTTCTCCAGCTGTTGTTTGTATTGATTGTCATGACAAACTTGTTAAAGCAGATAATATTTCCTTTAGTAAAGTACCATTGCCTGTTGCAGTTCCCTCAACATCTAAGGTGCAGAATGTTCCTGATAATATAAGAGATTTTGTTTCTGAATCCATAAAGAAGGCTATGTCTGTTATTTCTCCTTCTAGTAAACGTAAAAAATCTTTTAAAACTTCTCTCCCTACAGATGAATTTTTAAATGAACATCATCATTCTGATTCTGATGACTCCTCTGGTTCAGAGGATTCTGTCTCTGAGGTTGATGCTGATAAATCTTCATATTTATTTAAAATGGAATTTATTCGTTCTTTACTTAAAGAAGTTCTAATTGCTTTAGAAATAGAGGATTCTGGTCCTCTTGATACTTATTCTAAACGTTTGGATAAGGTATTTAAAGCTCCTGTGGTTATTCCAGAAGTTTTTCCTGTTCCTAATGCTATTTCTGCAGTAATTTCCAAAGAATGGGATAAATTGGGTAATTCATTTACTCCTTCTAAACGTTTTAAGCATTTATATCCTGTGCCGTCTGACAGATTAGAATTTTGGGACAAAATCCCTAAAGTTGATGGGGCTATTTCTACCCTTGCTAAACGTACTACTATTCCTACGTCAGATGGTACTTCGTTTAAGGATCCTCTAGATAGGAAAATTGAGTCCTTTCTAAGAAAAGCTTATCTGTGTTCAGGTAATCTTCTTAGACCTGCTATATCTTTGGCTGATGTTGCTGCAGCTTCAACTTTTTGGTTGGAAACTTTAGCGCAACAAGTAACACATCGTGATTCTCATGACATTATTATTCTTCTTCAGCATGCTAATAATTTTATCTGTGATGCCATTTTTGATATTATCAGAGTTGATGTCAGGTTTATGTCTCTAGCTATTTTAGCTAGAAGAGCTTTATGGCTTAAAACTTGGAATGCTGATATGGCTTCTAAATCAACTTTACTTTCTATTTCTTTCCAGGGTAACAAATTATTTGGTTCTCAGTTGGATTCCATCATTTCAACTGTTACTGGTGGGAAAGGAACTTTTTTACCACAGGATAAAAAATCTAAAGGTAAAAGCAGGGCTAATAATCGTTTTCGTTCCTTTCGTTTCAACAAAGAACAAAAGCCTGATCCTTCATCCTCAGGAGCAGTTTCAGTTTGGAAACCATCTCCAGTCTGGAATAAATCCAAGCCAGCTAGAAAGGCAAAGCCTGCTTCTAAGTCCACATGAAGGTGCGGCCCTCATTCCAGCTCAGCTGGTAGGGGGCAGGTTACGTTTTTTCAAGGAAATTTGGATCAATTCTGTTCACAATCTTTGGATTCAGAACATTGTTTCAGAAGGGTACAGAATTGGTTTCAAGATGAGACCTCCTGCAAAGAGATTTTTTCTTTCCCGTGTCCCAGTAAATCCAGTAAAAGCTCAAGCATTTCTGAAATGTGTTTCAGATCTAGAGTTGACTGGAGTAATTATGCCAGTTCCAGTTCAGGAACAGGGGATGGGGTTTTATTCAAATCTCTTCATTGTACCAAAGAAGGAGAATTCCTTCAGACCAGTTCTAGATCTAAAAATATTGAATCGTTATGTAAGGATACCAACGTTCAAAATGGTAACTGTAAGGACTATCTTGCCTTTTGTTCAGCAAAGGAATTATATGTCCACAATAGATTTACAGGATGCATATCTGCATATTCCGATTCATCCAGATCATTATCAGTTCCTGAGATTCTCTTTTCTGGACAAGCATTACCAGTTTGTGGCTCTGCCGTTTGGCCTAGCTACCGCTCCAAGAATTTTTACAAAGGTTCTCGGTGCCCTTCTGTCTGTAATCAGAGAACAGGGTATTGTGGTATTTCCTTATTTGGACGATATCTTGGTACTTGCTCAGTCTTTACATTTAGCAGAATCTCATACGAATCGACTTGTGTTGTTTCTTCAAGATCATGGTTGGAGGATCAATTTACCAAAAAGTTCTTTGATTCCTCAGACAAGGGTAACCTTTCTGGGTTTCCAGATGGATTCAGTGTCCATGACTCTGTCTTTAACAGACAAGAGACGTCTAAAATTGATTGCAGCTTGTCGAAACCTTCAGTCACAATCATTCCCTTCGGTAGCCTTATGCATGGAAATTCTAGGTCTTATGACTGCTGCATCGGACGCGATCCCCTTTGCTCATTTTCACATGCGACCTCTTCAGCTCTGTATGCTGAAGCAATGGTGCAAGGATTACACGAAGATATCTCAAACAATATCTTTAAAACCGATTGTTCAACACTCTCTAACATGGTGGACAGATCACCATCGTTTAATTCAGGGGGCTTCTTTTGTGCTTCCGACCTGGACTGTAATTTCAACAGATGCAAGTCTCACGGGTTGGGGAGCTGTGTGGGGATCTCTGACGGCACAGGGAGTTTGGGAATCTCAGGAGGTGAGATTACCTATCAATATCTTGGAACTCCGTGCAATTTTCAGAGCTCTTCAGTTTTGGCCTCTTCTGAAGAGAGAATCGTTCATTTGTTTTCAGACAGACAATGTCACAACTGTGGCATACATCAATCATCAAGGAGGGACTCACAGTCCTCTGGCTATGAAAGAAGTATCTCGAATTTTGGTTTGGGCGGAATCCAGCTCCTGTCTAATCTCTGCGGTTCATATCCCAGGTGTAGACAATTGGGAAGCGGATTATCTCAGTCGCCAAACGTTGCATCCGGGCGAATGGTCTCTTCACCCAGAGGTATTTCTTCAGATTGTTCAAATGTGGGAACTTCCAGAAATAGATCTGATGGCGTCCCATCTAAACAAGAAACTTCCCAGGTATCTGTCCAGATCCCGGGATCCTCAGGCGGAGGCAGTGGATGCATTATCACTTCCTTGGAAGTATCATCCTGCCTATATCTTTCCGCCTCTAGTTCTTCTTCCAAGAGTAATCTCCAAGATTCTGAAGGAATGCTCGTTTGTTCTGCTGGTAGCTCCGGCATGGCCTCACAGGTTTTGGTATGCGGATCTTGTCCGGATGGCCTCTTGCCAACCGTGGACTCTTCCGTTAAGACCAGACCTTCTGTCACAAGGTCCTTTTTTCCATCAGGATCTGAAATCCTTAAATTTAAAGGTATGGAGATTGAACGCTTGATTCTTGGTCAAAGAGGTTTCTCTGACTCTGTGATTAATACTATGTTACAGGCTCATAAATCTGTATCTCGAGAGATATATTATAGAGTCTGGAAGACTTATATTTCTTGGTGTCTTTCTCATCTTTTTTCTTGGCATTCTTTTAGAATTCCGAGAATTTTACAGTTTCTTCAGGATGGTTTAGATAAGGGTTTGTCCGCAAGTTCTTTGAAAGGACAAATCTCTGCTCGTTCTGTTCTTTTTCACAGAAAGATTGCTATTCTTCCTGATATTCATTGTTTTGTACAAGCTTTGGTTCGTATAAAACCTGTCATTAAGTCAATTTCTCCTCCTTGGAGTTTGAATTTGGTTCTGGGAGCTCTTCAAGCTCCTCCGTTTGAACCTATGCATTCATTGGACATTAAATTACTTTCTTGGAAAGTTTTGTTCCTTTTGGCCATCTCTTCTGCCAGAAGAGTTTCTGAATTATCTGCTCTTTCTTGTGAGTCTCCTTTTCTGATTTTTCATCAGGATAAGGCGGTGTTGCGAACTTCTTTTGAATTTTTACCTAAAGTTGTGAATTCCAACAACATTAGTAGAGAAATTGTGGTTCCTTCATTATGTCCTAATCCTAAGAATTCTAAGGAGAAATCGTTGCATTCTTTGGATGTTGTTAGAGCTTTGAAATATTATGTTGAAGCTACGAAATCTTTCCGTAAGACTTCTAGTCTATTTGTTATCTTTTCCGGTTCTAGAAAAGGCCAGAAAGCTTCTGCCATTTCTTTGGCATCTTGGTTGAAATCTTTAATTCATTTTGCCTATGTTGAGTCGGGTAAAATTCCGCCTCAGAGAATTACAGCTCATTCTACTAGGTCAGTTTCTACTTCCTGGGCGTTTAGGAATGAAGCTTCGGTTGACCAGATCTGCAAAGCAGCAACTTGGTCCTCTTTGCATACTTTTACTAAATTCTACCATTTTGATGTATTTTCTTCTTCTGAAGCAGTTTTTGGTAGAAAAGTACTTCAGGCAGCGGTTTCAGTTTGAATCTTCTGCTTATGTTTTTCGTTAAACTTTATTTTGGGTGTGGATTATTTTCAGCAGGAATTGGCTGTCTTTATTTTATCCCTCCCTTTCTAGTGACTCTTGTGTGGAAAGATCCACATCTTGGGTAGTCATTATCCCATACGTCACTAGCTCATGGACTCTTGCTAATTACATGAAAGAAAACATAATTTATGTAAGAACTTACCTGATAAATTCATTTCTTTCATATTAGCAAGAGTCCATGAGGCCCGCCCTTTTTTTGTGGTGGTTATGATTTTATATAAAGCACAATAATTCCAATTCCTTATTTTATATGCTTTCGCACTTTTTTATCACCCCACTTCTTGGCTATTCGTTAAACTGAATTGTGGGTGTGGTGAGGGGTGTATTTATAGGCATTTTGAGGTTTGGGAAACTTTGCCCCTCCTGGTAGGAATGTATATCCCATACGTCACTAGCTCATGGACTCTTGCTAATATGAAAGAAATGAATTTATCAGGTAAGTTCTTACATAAATTATGTTTTTTGTAGAGAATTTACTGCACAGACTGCTAAAATACTAGACTGTCCAGTTAAATACTCGACACCTGGCAACCCTAGCTGAGAACCTGAAACAAGGAAGCAATGTTCAAGAACAAAAATAAGAAGCATTGAACTTAAAACCAAATTCTTGTCAAGCATTTCCATAGATATAGGCATCATGGGAAATTTTATATTATATAGTGTGCATTTAGGAAATATATACTTTTATGTGGATAAATCAGGGCTGGGGGTTCTTAAGACCTAATAAATCAAATATACAGTAGCATTCTTTTAGTTTAGGTATGATAATGGTATGCTTCAGTGGTCTGTGACTGTTACCTATTTATGAGCTGTACTAGTTATGGGAATTATGAAAAAAATATACATTTGGTACCTGTTCAGAAGGCATGGGGAATCCTTAATTTTAACTTTTATTTTTCTTCTCACTACTCTGTTCTCAATAATATGTCAATAATAATATATCAAGAATGAACATAACAGAATTTTCTGTGAAAAAATGAAGTGTGCCTATTTTAAAATGTATTTCTGGGAGGTATTTCTATTAATAAAGACCTATTCTGAATTTTTATATACCATAAAAGGCCATTAAAGTGTTAAAATTACATGATCTAATCTTTTAGATCATGTTATTTTAATACTAGTGACATTCTAATTCTAAGGGCGAGATTACATATGCGGCATTGCCTGCAAAGGCGGCGACGCCGGTGTTTAGTCAGGTTTTGCTATCACATATATGGCACCGCAAAAAAAATCCCATAGGCTAACATAGAAATCGGTATCACATATTCAGTGCAAGGACTTACGCAGGGAAAATGGAGACATTTGACTCCATTTTCACCTCACCACACATAGGCAGACGCAGCAAGCCTTGCGCTGAAAATGTAAGCACCGTAGCTCCCTGGAAGTATTAACAAACACCTAATGCATGCGCAATATCTACCTGTCAACCGCAATCCCCCACCGTAATAACTAATAAAGTATATTTACCCCTAATCCGCCAACCCCCACATTTCAATATGCCTAATTCAACTATTAACCCCTAATCCGCCATTCACCTACATCGCAAATTACCTAATAAAGTTTATTAACCCCTAATCCGCCGACCCCCACATCGCAATATGCTTAATTAAACTATTAAACCCTAATCCGCCATTCACCCACATCGCAAAGATAGAAGAGGTCACTGCGATGGAAGACTTCACCCCCGGACTTCAGGAACCGTGAGTTTTTTAGTGTTAGTTTTTTTTATTTTGGGGGGTTTGGTGGTTGGGGGGGTTTACTGGTAGGGGGAATCTATATTTTTTTAAAGGTAAAAGAGCTGTTTAACTTAGGGCAATACCCTACAAAAAGCCTTTTAAAGGGCTTTTGGTAGTTTAGTATTAGATTAGGGGGTGTTTTTTTTGGGGGGGGGCTTTTTTATTTTTATAGGGATTAGGTTTAAAAATTTTTATTTTTGATAATTTGGTTTATTATTTTCTGTAATGTTAGACTTTTTATTTTTTGTAATTTTAGATTATTTTAATTCAATCTTTGTTTGTTTGTTTTTAAGTACTGTTAGGATTTTATTTTAATTGTGATTTAGTATTTTATGTAATATTGGTTTAATTTAGGGGTTGTTAGGTTAGGGGGCTTAGTAATTAAATTAGTTATTTGCGTTGTGGCGGGTTAGGAGTTAATAGATTAATAAAGTTTATTGTGATGTGGGGGTTTGGCGGTTTGGGGGTTAATAAGTTAATTAGTTACTTTGTGATGTGGGGATTTGGCGGTTTAGGGGTTAATACATTTATTAGGTAGTTTGCAATGTTGGGGTTGGCGGATTTAGGGTTAATACTGTTATTAGGTAGATTGCGATGTGGGTGAATGGCGGATTAGGGGTTAATACATTTATTAGGTAGATTGTGATGTGGGTGAATGGCGGATTAGGGGTTAATAGTATAATTAGGCATATTGCGTTGTGGGGGGTTGTCGGTTTAGGGGTTAATACTTTTATTATTAGTTCCGATGTGAGGGGATTGCGGATATAGGGGTTTTTACATGTCGAGTTTATTTTTGGGAGGTGGGTTAGACTTTTACGGGAGATTTAACTTTTTTTTTTCTTATGCGCTGGCAGTTTCTAAAGTGCCGTAAATCACTGGCGACTCCAGGAAATGTGTATTTACGCACATTTCTGGACATGGCTAGTTTATCCAACTTACGACACTTTATGACCTGCAAGCGCGGTATATGTGATTCCCCGATGTGCAAGGTGAAATTACAGGCGGCGCGGGTTTCGCTGTTGCGCTGAGGCCTGCGTCACATATGTAATCTCGCCCTATGTGTTTCCCACAAAGGGGTTAAACACATGTTTAAAGTGCACATACATACACATATATAAATACAAACATACGTACATACACATCTAGTTACATTAAAAAAAATAATAACAGGTTGGTAATTTTTTTTTTTTAACTTGTCACTGTAAAATTAAACTTTATTATTACTTTAATGCCATTATATGGCAAAGACAAACCTTTTTCAGTGCAGTGATAATTTAAACGTTTGGCAAGACTTTAGCAGCTATATTGTTTCAATGGAGTAAACCTTATAACTTTGTGATTTCACAGTTTACAGTGTGTGAATTGTTAAAATCCCTTTATATAAGATGATAACGTATCCGCTTACTTATTATTATTTTTATTGCACTGTTCTTCTTGATTGAAGATAAAAATCAGGTGCTTGCGGCCAAGAAACGCGTTTTAAGCTCAAAATAAAACACCATTTGATTTTATCTGGACTTGTTTGCAGCATTCTGTTTCCAGCTTTCTTAAGCATATCCTATACTGTCAACACTGTTGCCGATATTGTATCAGTAGCCTCCTCCCTAAAAACTGTCTGCAGCCAGAGTGGTTCTTACGGCATCTACTAGAAGCAATTTGCATATACCACTTGCCAACAGAGGGACACCTGATCGTTGACTGTGGAGAGCTGACAGCTGGATCCTAGACAGACTAAAGCTTGCCCACCTCAGCGTACTGACTGCTGTAAACGTCAGCTTGCTCGTTTGCACTTCTTTCAACAAGAAAGCCTATTTCCTTGTGAGTATCATTCCACACGCTAACCGTCATTGTACCATACAGCTGTTCAGAGTTATCCAAACCATGAGGCGCTTTCTTTCTTTCTCTACCATCTAGATTGACTCACCTACCACCGGTTCCAAGAAAAGCAGCCTGCCCACCACTTTCTTTGAAACTGACTTTTTTGCCTGTTTTATGGTTTTCATTTGACCTTTTATCTTTATTGCATAGTATTGTATCAATTTTGTGCATATATTTTGCTTTTAAACAACTTACGATATTCTTACACTACATGTTCTACTATTTTTTATGATTATTCACTTCATTTTATTTATTAATTTACATATGTGATTTCTTTTGTATTCATACATTTTATATGTATTTACACAGGTTTGTGTGCCACTAAACACACTTGCACATACCCGTGCACTAGTCACTTTATATTTTCAGGCCAATTTTAACCTATTGGTCCCATTTTTTCAATTTTTTTATTTAAAGAGATAGCACTTCTTATCATCATTCACATTATTTTCACTCCTATTACACTTAGACCACACAACATTGATTACTTATAACATTTTTTGGTCTTTTTTCATCATTTTTTTCTGTTTTTGTTCTTTGTCTAGTGACATTCACAGTTTCTGAAATGTTATTACTAATTTTTTGTCACACACGATTGGCGCACACTATTTCTATACATTTTTGTATAGTGTTTTTTAAATTACCAACAATCTAACTATCTGACCCCTGATCAATCAGGTTTTCGCCCAAATCACTCCACTACAACTGCCCTCCTAAAAGTTTGCAACAAAATTCAAACTGGCATGGTACAAGGAGACCTAACTGGAGCTATTTTCCTTGATTTTGCAAAGGCCTTTGACACAGTAGACCATGACCTACTACTGCTCAAACTAAAAAACTCTGGTATTGCTGATCATCCGTTAACCTGGTTTCGATCATATATATCGGATCGATCACAATCTCTCGGCCCCCTACTATTCACATTATTTATAAATAATCTGCCTAATGTCTGCAAATCATCAACTGTACACATGTACGCAGATGACACGGTAATCTATGCAAACAATTCCAATCTTCCGCAGCTTGAAGCAGTGCTTCAAGACCAGTTCAAAGAGGTAGAAAAGTGGATCTCAAAAAACAAACTCCTCCTAAACACTGACAAAACAATGATCTTTGGAATGGGACCTAAATTACAAAATTCCAATCTACGCATCAAAACAAAATCCAATTGCACACTGACCGCCGCAGTCCACTCTTTCAAATACTTGGGTATGTTGTTAGACCCCAATCTATCTTTTGGCCTCCACATAGAAAAACTTGCATCTAAACTTTATCCAAAACTAGGTGCCTCAGCCCTACAGTAAAGGAATAGATTGTACAGCAAATGCTGATGCCTATCATGGATTACGGGGGACGCAGTATATGCACCTGCACCGCAAACTCACCTTAATAAACTTAATACATTGTATAACTCATTCTGCCGCTTTGTGCTACAATGTAACTACAGGACCCACCATTGGGACATGCTAAAAGAACTAAACTGGCTGTCGCTGGAATCCAGACGCACCCTCCATCTTTCCTGCCTTGTCTTTAAGAGCCTTTCTGGGAAGCTCCCACCCTACCTGAGCAGAATGCTCTCCCCGGCTATTCCCACCTCCTATAACCTCCGATCCAATAACAGCACATTATTTAGCTTGCCTCAATACAAAAAGAAAGCAGCTCGATCCTCCTTTTCCTACAGAGCGCCACAATTATGGAACGACCTCCCGCACACTTTCAAACCTTCCCCAAGCCTAATATCCTTTAAGAGATCCCTTTCTACATATCTCAAAACAGAATGCAGCTGTCATGGTTGATTAAATATTACGTACCTGCTCTATGTTAAATGTTTGCATATAATGTGTATTTTTATTATTGTTTTTGTATTTTATTGTACACTATTGTATCAATGCAATGTTTTGTGGTCCCAGGACATACTTGAAAACTATAGAAATCTCAATGTATCCTTCCTGGTAAAATATTTTATAAATAAATAAATACATTTGTAAGTGTCTAATTCTATAATTATCTTTGGGGTTTGCTAATGCAACACTATCAATATACCACACAAACACTAAGGGGGAGGTTTGTGAGGTACGATTCAGACATTTCAACTGATAACAAACTGAATTTAAAATCACTAAGAGCTCAAATTTTTCACTGTTTGACATGTCAAGGCAATAAGCCCAAGACCTGTGAAGTTTGTAACTCAATAAAAAAAACAGACTATTATTCGAATTCATACACTAAAAAATATTATTATTTAAATAAAATAATAGCGGTGGTTCTATTTTTATGGGGTTTTACATTTAAGTGATGCAATACAAATGGATAAAGGTGGCATAAGACAAAATAAATCCACGATAACATTACAAAAACGGATGTTTAACACTAAATATAACACTAAACATATGTTAGACATAATGATGTATTGAAAGATTAGTGTGAGCATAGTATGTAGATGTATTTAAAGGGACATGAAAGCCATAATTTTTCTTTCAGGATTTAGAAAGAGCATGCAATTTTTAAGCAACATTCCAATTTACTTCTATTACCTATTTTGCAACATTCTCTTGATATCCTTTGTTGAAAAGCATATCTAAATAGGCTCAGTACCTGCTGATTGGTGGGTGCACATAAATGCCTTGTGTGATTGGCTCACCCATGTGCATTGCTATTTCTTCAACGAAGGATATCTGAAGAATGAAGCAAATTAAATAATAGTAGTAAATTGGAATGTTATTTAAAATTGTATTCTCAAAGATATGAAAGAAAACTGTTGGGTTTAATTTCCATTTAAAATATTGTTTGTTGTTTAAATATTGGAGAAATAAGTTTAAACTTTAACTTTTTAAAAAGTAACAGACACCATCATATTGAAACATACTTTTTTTATCTAATCTATTCTGCTAAGGGCATAAAGGGACAGATGTAAAAGAATACCTAACATTTGCAAAACATTGGCTGTGTGAAATATAGCAATGCTAAAAATATTTTAAAGGGTCAGTAAACAATTTGTAATTGCAATATATTTATGTTGTTTTGCTATAGAATAACATATCAGCTAAGTCTTATAACAAATTAAAGGTACAGTAAAGTAAAAAATATAACTTTCATCATTCAGAACAAATTTTATTAAATTTGCTTTCTTCTTTTGGTATACTTTGTTGAAGACTAAAACTAGGCGGATAGGAGCTTCGGAGCATGCATATGTTTGTAACTATGTAATAATAATGATAACTAGTATTATTATTATTATTATTATTAGAATAACTTTCTCCCAGGGGACTTAAAGTGCTTTTTCAGTGCTCGCTCTTGGGCATGATATTTATCAAGCCGCCAACCGCAAATACGCTGGAATTCTGCAGCTTAATTGTTGCGAGCTTGATCCAACCTAGTTATCAAAGCCTACAGACCGGCAAAAGTTGAATTCTGTGACGTAACATATGATCCGCCGGTCTCAATCTGACACAGATCGATGCTTACGTCATTACAGATGTTCCGAATACACATTCGGCACTATTTGTAAATTTTTCAAAGTTATCAAATAGCTCACGGCTATTCCGGCCCAGCGTACCTGGTTTTCAATCCGCCACCCTGGAGGCCGCGGATGCCATAGGAATCAATGGGAGTCTAAAAGCAGCAAAAGCTTATGTTCGATGCTGCCAGATATCCCATTGATTTCTATGGTAGAAAACCAGTTCCGTTTACACCTAACACCCTAACATAAGCCCTGAGTCTAAACAACCCTAATCTGCTGCCCCGACATCGCCGCCACCTACATAATGTTATTAACCCCTATTCCGCCTCTCCCGGACCTCGCCGGCGAATGCATTTAAGAAATATCCCCCTTAAATTAACCAAATCGGCATCTGAATAGTAATAGTTATTATTACCCAATTTAATGGTACTCAATTTATCGACCTCGGAAGGATGAAGGGCTGAGTCGGTCCTGCCGAGATTTGAAGCTGTGACCTTGGATCTTTTAAACAGAGCTACCTCACCAGCCTATATGTATTACATTGCTATAAAATATGTCACAAACACTGCTGCTTTACTCTTTAATAAATGATACTAAGAGAACTAAGCAAAATTTACATTAGAAGTAAATTGGAAAGTTACAATCTCATGATCTACCAAATCAATATATATTTAATTCTGACTTTACTTTCACTTTAACATCCTTTTTTTTCTACAATTATTTTTTAATAACCATACTCCATCCACCATTTGCCTTATTTGGAGCAGCTAATCTGGGCTTTAGTCAGTAGACAACCAGGCTAACCATGGTCATAAAGTTAGTATAAAATGTTTTTATTTGCTATTGTTTTCAGTTAAAGTCAATAAGGGATAATATGTAGCAGAGTTAGCTCAGATAAGTCATCCGGGTGCATTTAAAGGTCTGAGTATTGGAAATTGCTTAATTTTCAGAGCTAAATTACATGAAAAGAATGCAAAATAAATCATGTATATTTTGCAAAGTAGTTTTATTATGCATAAGTAAACATGTTATCTACAGATTTCAGGGTGTTTACTGCCCCTTTAAACACTGTGTAACAGTTTAATTTTTTTTTTTTTCAAATATTTATTTATATCTCCAAAAAATGCAATGAAATAAATATCCATCTTTATATGCCACGCAGGGTCAGATGTAAATAGATAAAATACACAAGAAACAAAAAATGTCTTTTTCACACAAAATTATAACAAGAAAAAAGAAAGCAACCTGACGTGATCAATTTTTCCAGCATATTGGAGTTTTTCTTGTATTTTTTTCATCAAAAATACCACTCAATCTACCACACTCTCAAAATATCTCTAACAAAAAAAAATATATAATAAAATACATTTTCACCTTTATATACCACGCAGGGTCAGATGTGAAGAAAAAAAAAAAAAAAAAGGGGAAACCCAATTCTCTCTCCATTTCTTGGTTCTTAGCCCTGTTTCTTAGTTTTTACCCCTGTCCTTTAATTCCAGTTCTCTCTACATTTCTTAGCCCTATCCTTTGATTTACCTTATCCTTCCCTATAATTAGTTATCCATGAATGTGGAAAAAGATCAAGGGCCACTAGATCCATAAAGGCATTTGAAGACAAAAATGGGATAAGGATAGCTTTTTGTATAGCTAGAGGGTAGGATTTAATGATTGGTAACCATCCACCTAAAAACAATTTTATTCTTTTTTCTGAAGTGGCTTTCAAATGAAATGATTCGTATATAATTTGAGTTTGAATCTCCTTCAGAATTTGGGAAAATCCAGGAGCTGAAGTAGATTTCCAATTTTTAACTATTTGAGACCTAACAGCTAAAATGATAGTATTCAAGGTATTTGTATAAAAAACCCTATTATTACCAATATCTAGCCAAAATATATAATTAAGTGATAATGAAATTGTTGTCCTATAATGTAGATTAAACCAATATTCTATCTTACACCAAAGTTGTATAATTTTAGGGCAGTACCAAAACATATGTAGAGTATCTGCTTTAGTATTCTTACATCGGGGACAAGTCCCATTGCTAGTAGGATAAAATTTGGCTAATCTTATGGGGGATAAATAAAAATTATTAATAAGTTTTAGATGAGATTCTCTCCAGCTCCTGGGAATGTCACATTTCTTTAGGTTTACCATACTTTGTTTAATTTTTTCAACATCTATTAAAGGGAAAGCTTGACTCCAAGATGATATCAGTTTATCTAGGAAAATTAACGTTTGTTTAGAGAGCATAATATCATACATGAGAGAAATAGAAGGGTTCCCTGTCGCAAATTTTTGAATAAATATATAGAGATCCGACCAAGCATTTAATCCATTCAAATCCCATTTTCGAGTATTAATAAAATGACGCACCTGTAAATAAGCAAAAAAATTAGATCTAGCTAACTGGAATTGCTGAGATAAATTTGCAAACAATATTATTTGTCCATTTTGTGGAAGAATCTGACAAATATATTTAAGATCTTTTCCAGCCCATTCTCTAAACACTATTTGATCAAGGCCTGGAGGAAATTGTGGATTTCCCAGAATGGGTAAGAATCCAGAAAATGTAAAATCTATTCCCAACATTGTACAACATTTCTGCCAGGCTACAACAACATTTCTAATAGAAATTAGGGAGGCTAAGTTAATTGGTAGTAGTTGTGAAGGACAATGTAATATTGCTTTTAAAGAAAAAGGTCAAACCATATGAGTCTCCATCTCAAGTGATGAGACCAGCTCTTTTTCTGTAATCCAATCCACCGCCATTTTAATTAGACAAGCCCAGTTATATAATTTAACATTAGGAAAGGCGATACCAACTGCCTCAAATTTTTGCATGAGTCTGTCCAAGGAAATACGCGGTTTCCTGTTGTCCCAAATAAATTTGGAACAGCAGGAATAAAATTTTCGCAAATCCTTAGTAAGAATAAAAAGAGGAAGGTTCTGAAGGGGATAAAGTAATCGCAGAAAAATAATTGTCTTAATTAGGTTAGTACGAGCCGTAATAGATAATCGGAATACCGACCATAATTCTATATCCATTTTAATCTTCTGAAAAACATAATTTATGCTTACCTGATAAATTCCTTTCTTCTGTAGTGTGATCAGTCCACGGGTCATCATTACTTGTGGGATATTAACTGCTCCCCTACAGGAAGTGCAAGAGGATTCACCCAGCAGAGTTGCTATATAGCTCCTCCCCTCTACGTCACCTCCAGTCATTCGACCAAGGACCAACGAGAAAGGAGAAGCCAAGGGTGTAGTGGTGACTGGAGTATAATTTAAAAAATATTTACCTGCCTTAAAAAACAGGGCGGGCCGTGGACTGATCACACTACAGAAGAAAGGAATTTATCAGGTAAGCATAAATTATGTTTTCTTCTGTTAAGTGTGATCAGTCCACGGGTCATCATTACTTGTGGGATACCAATACCAAAGCAAAAGTACACGGATGACGGGAGGGATAGGCAGGCTCTTTATACAGAAGGAACCACTGCCTGAAGAACCTTTCTC
Organism: Bombina bombina; assembly: GCF_027579735.1. Taxonomy (NCBI): domain Eukaryota; kingdom Metazoa; phylum Chordata; class Amphibia; order Anura; family Bombinatoridae; genus Bombina; species Bombina bombina. The sequence continues at coordinate 795,981,181 of NC_069500.1, read as the reverse complement.
CCAAAAATAGCCTCCGAGGAAGCAAAAGTGTCAAATTTGTAAAATTTGGAAAAAGTATGAAGCGAAGACCAAGTTGCAGCCTTGCAAATCTGTTCAACAGAGGCCTCATTCTTAAAGGCCCAAGTGGAAGCCACAGCTCTAGTGGAATGAGCTGTAATTCTTTCAGGAGGCTGCTGTCCAGCAGTCTCATAAGCTAAACGAATTATGCTACGAAGCCAAAAAGAGAGAGAGGTAGCAGAAGCTTTTTGACCTCTCCTCTGACCAGAGTAAACGACAAACAGGGAAGACGTTTGTCGAAAATCTTTAGTTGCCTGTAAATAAAATTTAAGGGCACGAACTACATCCAGATTGTGCAAAAGACGTTCCTTCCTCGAAGAAGGATTTGGGCACAAGGATGGAACAACAATCTCCTGATTGATATTCCTGTTAGTGACTACCTTAGGTAAGAACCCAGGCTTAGTACGCAGAACTACCTTATCCGAGTGAAAAATCAAATAAGGAGAATCACAATGTAAGGCTGATAACTCAGAGACTCTTCGAGCCGAGGAAATAGCCATTAAAAATAGAACTTTCCAAGATAACAACTTTATATCAATGGAATGAAGGGGTTCAAACGGAACACCCTGTAAAACGTTAAGAACAAGGTTTAAACTCCATGGTGGAGCCACAGCTTTAAACACAGGTTTAATCCTGGCCAAAGCCTGACAAAAAGCCTGAACGTCTGGAACTTCAGAATGGACAGAGCTGAGATCTGTCCCTTTAAGGAACTAGCGGATAACCCCTTTTCTAAACCTTCTTGTAGAAAAGACAATATCCTAGGAATCCTAACCTTACTCCAAGAGTAACCTTTGGATTCGCACCAATATAGGTATTTACGCCATATTTTATGGTAAATCTTTCTGGTGACAGGCTTCCTAGCCTGTATTAAGGTATCAATAACTGACTCAGAAAAACCACGCTTTGATAAGATCAAGCGTTCAATTTCCAAGCAGTCAGCTTCAGAGAAGTTAGATTTTGATGTTTGAAAGGACCCTGAATCAGAAGGTCCTGTTTCAGAGGTAACGACCAAGGTGGACAGAATGACATGTCCACCAGATCTGTATACCAAGTCCTGCGTGGCCATGCAGGCGCTATTAGAATCACTGATGCTTTCTCCTGTTTGATTCTGGCAATCAATCGAGGAAGCATCGGGAAAGGTGGAAACACATAAGCCATCCTGAAGGTCCATGGTGCTGTCAAGGCATCTATCAGGACCGCTCCCGGATCCCTGGATCTGGACCCGTAGCGCGGAAGCTTGGCGTTCTGTCGAGACGCCATGAGATCTATCTCTGGTTTGCCCCAACGTGGAAGTATTTGGGCAAAGACCTCTGGATGAAGTTCCCACTCCCCCGGATGAAAAGTCTGACGACTTAAGAAATCCGCCTCCCAGTTCTCCACTCCCGGGATGTGGATTGCAGACAGGTGGCAAGAGTGAGACTCTGCCCAGCGAATTATCTTCGATACTTCCATCATTGCTAGGGAGCTTCTTGTCCCTCCCTGATGGTTGATATAAGCTACAGTCGTGATGTTGTCCGACTGGAACCTGATGAACCCCCGAGTTGCTAACTGGGGCCAAGCCAGAAGAGCATTGAGGACTGCTCTCAATTCCAGAATGTTTATTGGAAGAAGACTCTCCTCCTGATTCCATAGTCCCTGAGCCTTCAGAGAATTCCAGACAGCGCCCCAACCTAGTAGGCTGGCGTCTGTTGTTACAATTGACCAGTCTGGCCTGCTGAATGGCATTCCCCTGGACAGATGTGGCCGATAAAGCCACCATAGAAGAGAATTTCTGGTCTCTTGAATGGAATGAAGGACACGGCATGCATTTTGAAGTTTTGTTAACCTGTCCTCTGTCAGGTAAATCTTCATTTCTACAGAATCTATCAGAGTCCCCAGGAAGGGAACTCTTGTGAGTGGAAAGAGAGAACTTTTCTCTTCGTTCACTTTCCATCCATGCGACCTTAGAAATGCCAGTACTATCTCTGTATGAGATTTGGCAGTTTGAAAGCTTGAAGCTTGTATCAGTATGTCGTCTAAGTACGGAGCTACTGAAATTCCTCGCGGTCTTAGTACCGCCAGAAGAGTGCCCAGAACCTTTGTGAAGATTCTTGGAGCCGTAGCCAGTCCGAATGGAAGAGCTACAAACTGGTAATGCCTGTCTAAAAAGGCAAACCTTAGATACCGGTAATGACTTCTGTGAATCGGTATGTGAAGGTAAGCATCCTTTAAATCCACTGTGGTCAAGTACTGACCCTCTTGGATCATGGGCAAAATTGTTTGAATAGTTTCCATCTTGAACGATGGAACTCTTAGGAATTTGTTTAGGATCTTTAAATCCAAGATTGGCCTGAAGGTTCCCTCTTTTTGGGAACTACAAACAGATTTGAGTAAAACCCTTGTCCTTGTTCCAACCGCGGAACTGGATGGATCACTCCCATTAATAAAAGATCTTGTACGCAGCGTAGAAACGCTTCCTTCTTTGTTAGGTTTGTTGACAACCTTGACAGATGAAATCTCCCTCTTGGGGGAGAGGATTTGAAGTCCAGAAGGTATCCCTGAGATATGATCTCTAACGCCCAGGGATCCTGAACATCTCTTGCCCAAGCCTGGGCGAAGAGGGAAAGTCTGCCCCCCACTAGATCCGGTCCCGGATCGGGGGCCCTCAATTCATGCTGTCTTAGGGGCAGCAGCAGGTTTTCTGGCCTGTTTGCCCCTGTTCCAGGACTGGTTAGGTTTCCAGCCTTGTCTGTAGCGAGCAACAGCTCCTTCCTGTTTTGGTGCAGAGGAAGTTGATGCTGCTCCTGCTTTGAAATTATGAAAGGAACGAAAATTGGACTGTCTAGCCTTGGCTTTGGCCTTGTCCTGAGGCAGGGCATGACCTTTACCTCCTGTAATGTCATCAATAATCTCTTTCAAGCCGGGCCCGAATAAGGTCTGCCCTTTGAAAGGAATATTAAGCAATTTAGATTTAGACGTAACATCAGCTGACCAGGATTTTAGCCACAGAGCTCTGCGTGCCTGAATGGCGAATCCTGAATTTTTAGCCGCAAGTTTAGTTAAATGTACTACGGCATCTGAAATAAATGAATTAGCTAACTTAAGGAATTTAAGTTTGTGTGTGATGTCATCTAGTGTGGATGATTGAAGTGTCTCTTCCAGAGACTCAAACCAAAATGCTGCTGCAGCCGTGACAGGCGCAATACATGCAAGAGGTTGCAATATAAACCCTTGTTGAACAAACATTTTCTTAAGGTAACCCTCTAATTTTTTATCCATTGGATCTGAAAAAGCACAGCTATCCTCCACTGGGATAGTGGTACGCTTAGCTAAAGTAGAAACTGCTCCCTCCACCTTAGGGACCATTTGCCATAAGTCCCGTGTGGCGGCGTCTATTGGAAACATTTTTCTGAATATAGGAGGGGGTGAGAAAGGCACACCTGGTCTATCCCACTCCTTAGTAACAATGTCAGTAAGTCTCTTAGGTATAGGAAAAACGTCAGTACTCGTCGGTACCGCAAAATATTTATCCAACCTACACATTTTTTCTGGGATTGCAACTGTGTTACAATCATTCAGAGCCGCTAATACCTCCCCTAGTAACACACGGAGGTTCTCAAGCTTAAATTTAAAATTTGAAATGTCTGAGTCCAGTTTATTTGGATCAGAACCGTCACCCACAGAATGAAGCTCTCCGTCTTCACGTTCTGCAAACTGTGACGCAGTATCAGACATGGCCCTTGCATTATCAGCGCACTCTGTTCTCATCCCAGAGTGATCACGTTTACCTCTTAGTTCTGGTAGTTTAGCCAAAACTTCAGTCATAACAGTAGCCATATCTTGTAATGTGATTTGTAATGGCCGCCCAGATGCACTCGGCGCTACAATATCACGCACCTCCTGAGCGGGAGATGCAGGTACTGACACGTGAGGCGAGTTAGTCGGCATAACTCTCCCCTCGTTGTTTGGTGAAATATGTTCAATTTGTACAGATTGACTATTTTTTAAAGTAGCATCAATACATTTAGTACATAAATTTCTATTGGGCTCCACTTTGGCATTAACACATATAGCACAGAGATATTCCTCTGAATCAGACATGTTTAACACACTAGCAAATAAACAGCAACTTGGAAATACTTTTCAAAGTAATTTACAAATAATATGAAAACGAACTGTGCCTTTAAGAAGCACAGAAAATATTATAACAGATAAAATAATTAAGTTATAGCATCAATCTTTGTCAGAATATACAGTTTTAGCAAAGGATTGTTCCCCTCAGCAAATGATAACTAACCCAGGCAGCAGAAAAAAAATACACAAATAAACGTTTTTTATATCACAGTCAATACAATCAGCACAGCTCTGCTGTGAATGATTACTTCCCTCAAAAAAGACTCTTGAGATCCCTGAACTCTGTAGAGATGAACCGGATCATGCAGGAAGAAAATGAACCTCTGACTGAGTTTTTCTGATGCATAGTGAAAGCACCAAAATGGCCCCTCCCCCACACACATAACAGTGAGAGGGATCAGTGAACTGCTCTAATTTAAATCAAAACTATTGCCAAGTGGAAAAAAAGTGCCCAAAACATTTTTTCACCCAGTACCTCAGAGAAAAAAACGTTTTTACATGCCAGCAAAAAAACGTTTTACCTCAATAATTAATTGTCATTTAAAACCTATTGCAAGTCCCTGCAAAATAGGTTAAGTCTATGTATACAGTTTAAAAGCCAGAGAAGTACCATTTCCCAGAAAACTGAAGTGTAAAATATACATACATGACAGCCTGATATCAGCTACATCTACTGCATTCAAGGCTGAGTTTACATTATAACGGTATGGCAGGATTTTCTCATCAATTCCATGTCAGAAAATAATAAACTGCTACATACCTCTTTGCAGATTAATCTGCCTGTTGTCCCCTGATCTGAAGTTTACCTCTCCTCAGATGGCCGAGAAACAGCAATATGATCTTAACTACTCCGGCTAAAATCATAGAAAAACTCAGGTAGATTCTTCTTCAAATTCTACCAGAGAAGGAATAACACACTCCGGTGCTATTATAAAATAACAAACTTTTGATTGAAGATATAAAAACTAAATATATCACCATAGTCCTCTCACACATCCTATCTAGTCGTTGGGTGCAAGAGAATGACTGGAGGTGACGTAGAGGGGAGGAGCTATATAGCAACTCTGCTGGGTGAATCCTCTTGCACTTCCTGTAGGGGAGCAGTTAATATCCCACAAGTAATGATGACCCGTGGACTGATCACACTTAACAGAAGAAAAGGGGTGTAAAATTTAACCGATACCAATTTTTCGGATTTTTATGTAGAACTATACCTAAATACGTAATCGCTTCCACCTCTTTAAATGGATGCTCTAGAAGACTGTTTCTGGATTTATTAACCCACATAAGCTCGCTTTTGTTAAAGTTGATTTTATAACCCGCGAATGAACTGTACTCATCCAAGCATTGCAGTGCTGTGGGAATTGCATAGGATGTATTCTTTAGAAATAGAAGTAAATTATCTGCATAAAGCAAAATCCTTAGAGTGTAAGAGCCCATACTGATTCCCTCCAATACACTTCTCAAACGGATAGCTAGGGGTTCCAGGGCCAGATTAAATAAAAGGGGCGATAAGGGACACCCCTGTCTTGTTCCCCGCTCCAGAATAATTTTTTGAGAGAGAAGCCCGTTAACAATAAGAGAAGAAATTGGATTTGTATAAATTTTCCGAATGAACTGAGGAAATTGATTCCTAAAACCGAATTTCTCTAATACTCTAAATAAATGGCCCCAGGAAATGGCATCAAATGCCTTCTCGGCGTCTAAAGTGAGGATTGCGTAATCATCTACAAGATTTTTTTTCCCCTTATGTTTTAGATAGTTATAATAGTCCAGAAAAGTAACTACTTTGCGGATATTCTTGGTAGAAATCCTAGACTTCATAAAACCAGTTTGGTCCGTGTGAATAATATTGCCCAGAAATAAGGAAAGCCTGTCTGCTAAAATAGCCATTAAGATCTTGTAATCTGTATTTAGGACAGATATAGGCCTATATGAAGCCAGTTCTTCAGGGTTTTTACCTTTCTTAAGAATTAAAGTGATATTGGCAGCGGAAAAGTAAGAGGAGATAGGGTCATCCGTATAGAAATACTTATTGAACAATTTTTCCAGTATAGGAGTAATTTCTGGAGCCAGAATTCTGTAGAATTCTGCCGAAAGGCAGTCTGGGCCAGGAGCCTTATTTAATTGCATCTTATTTATCATTTTTCCAATTTCCTCAGCTGTTATTGGGGCATTAAGTAATGTCAATTCGTCCTTTTGAATCTGGGGCAGGTTTATTTTAGACCAGAATCTGTCTTGAACATATGTGTTAATATCCTGTCTAGAGTATAACTTCTGATAAAAAGAGAAAAACACTCTATTAATCTCTTTTGTATCTGTGTAACGAGAATCATTTTCTTTAATAACCGGTATATAATTCTTTTTTTTCCTATTTCTAATTAATTTAGCTAAATGTTTAGTTGAGTCACTGTAAAGACCTCTAAAATGTACATTAATTTTAGCTTCTTCATTTTGAGATCTTTGTTCTAAGAAAACATCTCTCTCTCTTCTGGCTTCCTGGTATTTATTCCAACTATTTGGAGAATGGTCCTCAAAAATTCTTCTGTATGTATTTCTAACTCTATTGGATAACTGGATTTCTTGCATCTTAGACTTCTTTTTTTATTTATTAGATAGCTCTTGATTTCCCCTCTCAGAACTGCCTTGGCAGCTTCCCAGAAGATCTCAATTTTATTAAAGTAAGAGATGTTGTACGTACAATAATCTTTCCATTTTTGTTTAAGCCAGTTAACAAATCTAGGATTATTCAGAAGATACCGAGGGAAAAATAAAGATTGCATTTTTTCTGTATGAGTGATTACAGAGGGGAGAGTTAAATATATTATTGCATGATCGGATATCAATATATCATCAATTCCTGTAGTTATTTGCACAATCGATAAAGATTCAGATATTAAAAAGAAATCAATTCTAGAAAAGGTTCTATGAGCTCTCGATTCACAAGTAAAGGTCAAGGAATCAGGATTTTTAACTCTCCAAATATCTACTAATTTAAGTTTTGAACAAAAAGTCCTAAAATATTTGGCCATTTTTTTATATTCTTTGGCTTCTTTGTGATAGAACCTATCTAATTCAGGAATTAATGTAACATTAAAATCGCCTGCTAATATTAAATTCTCCCCAATAAAGGGAAAGATTTTAAATTTTATTTTCTCCCAGAAACTTCTACTATTTTTATTTGGGCCGTATACATTACATAAAATATATGGAATCTGGTTAATCTGAATCTGGAGTATAATATACCTGGCCTCTGGATCTTTATCTATATGTAAAATTTTATACTCTAATTCTTTATGTAACAGAAACGCCACTCCACATTTCCTATCTATACTTGCTGCAGCTATAACCTCACCTACCCATTTAATTTTAAGTTTTGCAGTTTCTGCATGATTAAGATGGGTTTCCTGAATATAAACAATATCAGGTTTTTTTTTTGCAAGAGTTTTTAATATAAGTTTTCGTTTCATAGGGGAGGTTATTCCTCCAACATTCCATGACATTATATTTACTCCAGTCATTTAAAAGAAGAACATATCTTCAAATTTAAAAATACTCTTAATAATTTCTGGGTTATTTACTGTCAACAGATCACTCCTGATCATATTAACAATATCCTTAAAAAAAAATGCCTTTGAAGAGAGAGAAGAGGGGGGAGGAAAAAAAAACAAACAAAAAAAAAACACACAACCCGACCCATCCAGGAATCCACATCCATACAACACACCTCCTGGCAAACCTTAATGCATTTCTCATATAACATTTTTAAATTGCTAATTTAGAAGTAACGAATTCTTTAATTTCTGGAATCTCCTGAAATGTGTATGTTATACCCTTGTCCTCTACTATAACCTTAGCTGGGTAAACCATTCGAACCTTAAATCCATTATTTATTAACTGAGTGCAGTATGGGGCCATCGACTTCCTCTTCAAGGACGTCTCATTGGAGAAGTCCTGAAAAAGTAAGATCTTATTGTTGCTAAGCAAGATAGGGCCGTTCTTTCTAAAGAGTTTCAATAGCTCAATTTTGTCTTGGAATTTTAGTACCTTAAAAATACACATTCTACTCTTAATTAGATTATCATATTGCATTCTCTTTGGCCCTACTCTATGTGCTCTTTCTACAATTAATGGTAAATGCTCTGCTGGCATTCCTAGTACTTGGGGTAACTCTACAGAGGTAAATCTAATTAGGTCCTCGTATTCTACAGTTTCTGGCAGACCCACAATACGTATGTTATTGCGCCTGGAGCGATCTTCCAGATCCTCCAGGCGCAATTGCATATTATGAATTGCGGCATCTTGTTTCCGTATAGTTACTTCTTGTGTATTTACATGATCTTCAAGATCCGAAATTCTATTTTCTGCTTCACCGATTCTGGCAGAAAACTGCCTGACCTCAGTGGAGAGATTTGATAATTCAGTGGTCATACCAGAAATTTATTTTTTAATCATTTCAAATTGCGGTGAAAACACTGTAGATAATTGTGCTATTAACATTTGAGTATCAAGAGAGGGGAGGGGTAGGTCACCTGATGTAGAATCCAAGCTAGTATCACTTGCTTTAGTTTTTTTATCTTTAGCCTTGGCAGGCATTGTAGGTGAATTCTTTTTCGTCAAAGTGACAAATTTTTCCATATATTAAGTGCAAGTCAAATAGTGATTAAAAAAACGTGCACAATATTATAAGAGTCACGCCGTAGCGTCAACTCATTAAACACAAGATGAATATGTGTATATAAAAAGAAAAAAAACATGTGAGTGAAAACCTCCTTTTTTTTTTTTTTTTTTTTTTTAATGTATGTGTAGTGTATCCCTTACCTAGGGACAAGAAACAAAAAAAAAGAAAAAAGGTGAAATAGACCTGACAAAGCAATGTTCAACGCGCAATTTTCTAGTGGAAGGGAAACTCTCCCCTTATAGGCTGTATTTCTAATGTATAGAAACGACTAAAAAAAAAAGCAAAATCAGAGTGGACCCAGAATATACTATTAGATTTTCAATTCCTCTTTCCCTTTAAGTAAAGAACCTTAGTATATATAAAATTGTTTTAAATTCTAGAGAGCAGCAGCAAAAGATATAATAAATAAACAGGTCAGCCAAAAAAAAAAAGCAAAACTTTGCCCTTATATATTAATAGGGTTTGAAAAGGCATTTAAACTGTATATAGCAATCTGAGAACAAAAGGCATGAAATCACAAGCATAAATCAAGGCCAAATAATAGGCTTTAAAAGGAACAAGCAAGTATTCTTAAAGCCTTTGACAACATTGTATCTTATTTTCCTTAATTAGTGCCCAAAAAAGTTCTGTCTCTTTTTCAAAAGTTCTCTTTAATAAAAAGAAAAGAAGTTAGATCCCAGTAGATGGATTCATTTCAGCACTGTTTTTATCTCCAGGCTTCTGAAGTATATAATGTCCAGAAAGAACAGGGGGAACTCACAGTTACTTTGTATAGGGGTATTATAGGTATTATACCTCTTTAAGTAGCCCAAAAAATAGCCACAATTTCTCAAGAGCGAAACAATTTAACCCCTAGGTGTACCAGTTGCCATACCGTAGTACATGCAGGAAACAAGAGAAACAAAGAGTAATGAGGCTTATAGTTGAAACTGGAGCCTCTGCTGATCTTACCGCGGTCCGGCGCTAGTATTCTGATATTAGCATAGCACCTTCTCACCCTCACGGCATGTAGGAGCCAGGCCCTTCGCACTGCTACAACCGCCTCTTCCCAGGTGCAGTTGATCCGACCATCACGGATCCCTCCGTGAAGCAACGTACCGCCTCACCAGCAGCAGCGTTATGTCAGTTTCCTGTCAGCTGACTCCGTAAACTGTCCTCAGTGTTTGAGTCCTCTCCTCTGCACGGAAACTGTTCTCGTCTCAACAGTACCGGGGACCCCGCAGGTCAGGTAAGGCTCACTGGAGTATAGCTCTGAGTTCAGTTGGAGTGCCTTCGGGTCTGTGCTTCTGCCAGGGCTTCCACAGGCTCATTCATTCATCCTTAGCCATAGAAAGACATCCAGCTCACAGCCGAAGTAGTTTGCTGAGCGCACCACACACACGAAAGAAAACCCCATATAGTCTCAGGGTTAAGTGGTGAATTACCTGGGGAGAAGTTTTCAGCGATGAACAGTCACCGCACAAACACGGAGCATGCTGTATCCAAGCTCCACCCCAAACGGAAGTCTGTGTATAATTCTTCGTGTAACAGTTTAATTTATCAGCTCATTTATAACGATGACTAACTGGCCTCAGCAGGGGATATGAGATAAGAAAAACAGACTTTTAATAATACCCGTCACCAATTACAACGTCACAGTCCACATTAATTTATAGAAACTCAAGAGACTGCCCACAATTTTCAGTGTTAAAGGGACACTGCACACCTTTGGCAATGCAAATGGTTAACGTCAGAAAAATCTTCCGGTGTTACACCTTCTGATAAAGCCGTTGTAGACGGTGAAACATGTTAAGGGAAAGGGGAGCGGGCTAAAGGGAGCCTTTTTAAAATGTCATTAATAGAAATAGTGTTATATTTAAATACTGATTGCATACTTCATAATAACAGAGCTCAATAATAGTAAGATGGACTACTGAAAGTCGTGCGTAACTATTACAGCGTTACAGGTGCTATTTGCAATAGCATTTTACTTGTTTGTAAAGCTAAAGGGATAGGAAAGAGATAAATCTGATAGAGCATGTAATTTTAAGACACTTTTAACCCCTTAAGGACCAGCGACGTACCCTGTATGTCGCTGGCCTTTTTTTGGGACTTGATTGTTTTATAGTGCGGTCTTGCCACAAGCGTTGAGACTGCTCTATTCCAAAAAGCCTGCTGGAGGGAGTGCATTAATAGCGTGTTCTTGCTAGACTTGTGCTATTATGTCCTGAAAAAACCCTTAACGACCAGTGACATACAGGGTACATTGTGGTCATTAAGGGGTTAAATTCACTTCTATTTTTAAATGGGCTTTGTTTTCTTGGTATCCATTGCTGAAAAAGAATATGTATGTAATTGGAATAAAACACGTAGAGGACTTTTGTCCCGGTGAGGCTTCCGTAACTCCGAACCAGTGGAGCAACCACGAGCTGACAGACTAGCTTTACAATTTAATTTCGACTAATTTTAAACTCCTTTGTGACTATCCCATTTCACTACACCACATGATACACTGATCTTCTGGAATTCAACCTCTGAATAAGAGCCGACAAGGGGAATAAAATTATGGACAGTGTATCAAACACCTGCAGAGGTTCCTACACATGGGATCAGTAACACGGCGCTGTACAGTGGTGGAAGTAAGCGGGACACAAGTCACATATGTATACTGTCTGATTTTACTTTTTATCTTGTGAGTAGCTGTCAGTATTTATGGGGCTACAATAAACTGTGTTACACTGCAGATGAATCGGAGCTGCATTTCTCTGTTCTCTATATTTGCTGATAGGTGCCTGCACACATTTGTCTCTGTGATTGGTTAATTAGATGTGTTCAACTAGCTGCCAGTAGTGCAATGCAGTTCCTTCAGCTAAGGATAACAAGGAAATGAAGCAAATTTGATAATAGAAGTAAATTGGAAAGTTTTTTAAAATTGTATGTTCTATCCAAATCACGAAAGAAAACTTTGGGGTTTCCTGTCCCTTTAATTATGGAGTGAGAATCCATTTTTTGTAAATTTGCAATCCAACATTCTAATATTATAATTATGAGCTGGATTAGCCTGCTGCTTTAATTTAAAGCACTGCTCTTAAAGACAGTGGAGGGCAGCATAGCCCAGAACGACCATAATAATTAAGGCCCTTAGGAGTGTGCTGCTGTGAAGGTTGCAACAATGTTGCATTAGTGAGGGTGGGGTTTAGCTTACCTTTAAGTAGTCAGCTCCCAAGGCCCAAACCCTCTTTTCCAGCTCGTCTTCACAGCGTCAGGATCATCTGTCAGGAGTCCTGTGGAAGAAGATGTCGGAATTAGATGAGCTGATGATCGATGAGTTTGACTCTGGAGAAGATGTGGTGCAGCCTTCCCCCCCTCGCCCGGTGAGTCGTACCCCGGGGCCTAGCCTGTATCCTGAAGTTAGGGTTGTCTCTCCCTCCCCTCCTTTAATCCCCCTTTCAGTAGAGGTGGGTCCCCAAATAGCAGAGGAGGTTATGTTAGGGGAACAGGGCCCTGTTCTGGACGGGGGGGAGGCCGTATCTGCTCCGGTCGTTCTTACCGGGGAGGCGGTCTCCACGGCGGTAGCGCTGCTCCAATCCTTGGCAGCGGTGCTTTCCGGCGGGGGGCCGGCATCCCAGGGAGGCCTCCCGGCTTCAGTTTGCGCGCCGGCGTCCACGCGGTCCTCCATGGCCTCTTCAGAGCCCGTCTCTTCCGGTTTGGCCGTTTCCGGTGACGTCACTTCCGGTGACGTCACGTCCGGAAACGCCATTCCGGACACAAGAGGCAAGCGGGCAGCATCGTCTTCTCCGCCGGGGTATGCAGGTAAGAGAGGGGTACCCCGGGGGGGGGGGCGACGCCCGCGGGGGGTGCGCAGCGAGGCTCAATTACTCAGCGCCCGCGAAGGGACACTGATTTGGCGGCCATTGAAAGGGGTAGAAGGTTGCATGAGGGATCTCATGAGCAGGCCGCAAGCCTGACCGGGGGTATGTTAGCACTTGACGGTGCTCCGATCGGGGCAACTAGTGTGTCTGAGGGGCAAGTGGTTTCTGAGGGGCAAGGAACAAGGGCACGTTCGCCCAGAAGGGCCCAGATTAGGGAAACAGGCATTAATGAGCAGGCCGCAGGCCTGACGGGGAATATGCCTACTGCGCAACAAGTCGCAGGGCCTCAGGCCGCAATCACGCAGCCTGGGGGCAAGCGTAGGCCCGCGAATACATCGCGGCCTAGCAGACGACGTAGTACTGCGTCACGCAGCAAACGTAACACCCGACAGGGTGCGCGGGCGGCGCCCGCGGGTGTGGCCCTCAGCGGGGCTCCGCCAGGTGTTGTCACTAGGGCTTCAGCAAAGAAAGGCCCAGTTATCACGCCCAGTCTTTGTCAGGGCACGCAGGCTGCGAATGAACAGAATAGACAAGTACAGTTTGCTAATGCAGTGATGAATGTGCGTATGGCTGATATGGTGGATGATGGTATTGAAGAGTGTGGCAGTGATCACAGGAGCCCCAGTCCCCTAGGGTCCCGGGGTAATGTGGTTGGTGGGCCTTCGTCCCCTTCCCTGGGTACTCCTCTTTCACATTTGTCTCCACAGATCATTATGGAACCCAGAACTGCATTACAGCCACTCCAGTCCACCCCCAGTGCCGTGGAAAGGGAGCCACAGTCTCAGGAACAGCCATCCACCTCTTCTGGTCCTGTCCCGGTGCAACGCCTCTTGGGAGCTGGTAAGCGCGCTATTACTTTTGAACGTAGTGTTTTAAGTTCATCCTCGGATGATTCAGGTTCAGAGAGTGATAGATCCCTGGGGTTGGAAGCGAAAGGGCAAAAAAGAATGTATAGGATGGTGAAATGGTTAGTGGAAGAAAGGAAGGCTATGGGTCTTCCCCTCCCCCCTGGTTCATCCCGCATGGAGCCCACTGTTCCTATGTTGACGCCTCCTGCGTCAACAGACTTAGTTAGCCCACTTATGGGGAACAGGCGCAGGGCAGCTATACATGGGGACACTGACACATGGCCTGCGTTTAGCCTTCATGAGCATCTCAAATCTAAGATGGTGCGGCGCATTCAGGGTGGGAGGTACGTGCACATGTTTGAGCTTTCTGCGGAAGCTTATCGCCAGAAAGAAATGGCGGATGATGGAACGGGCCCGAAAAAATTTAAACGCCCTGATTCCTATGAGGAATGGCGCAAGTGCTTTAGGGTTTATGCGTCCTGTTATATCTCTAAATTTCCCGATCAAGCCTTAAACATCCTGAAATATCAGGATTCCATTGAAACAGTGTACGAGAAGTACAGGGATGGAGCTTGGCGGGATTACGACGCTGCTTTCCGTAGGAAGATGGTTGGGAACCCTCTTCTTACTTTCGGTGACGTTGATTCGCGTCTGTGGGCGCAATTGGGTCCTGAAAAACAGGCGGCGCCTGCTGCAGTAGTCGGAGCATCAGGGGGCTTTAAGGCCTCGCAGCGCTCTCGACGGCGGGCCACAGGGGTGTGCTGGCGCTTCCAGGACAAATCATGTACCAGGGGAGCGGCATGCGCATTTCGGCACGCGTGCAGAACCTGTGGTGGCGGCCACTCGGGGTCCGAGTGTACCAGAACCCAGGACGCGGGTCGTCCCCAAGAGAGACCAGCAGCTGGCTCAAAACCTTTCACTGTTGGAAAGGGCGGCCACACCTCTGAAGGTGGCCGTAATTGAGAAGTGGCTGCTGCTATACCCATTCGAGGAGGCCGCCTTGCTGCTTAGAGGCGGTCTGCGGTCGGGATTTGTTATCCCAGTCGGATCGCACGTGGAGGGTTCCTTGTCACGCAGGAACCTGAAATCCGCGTATCAGTTTCCCGGGGTTTTGCGGGATAAACTGAACAAAGAGATTGGGTTGGGTCGTATGGCAGGCCCATTTGAAGATATTCCCCTGCCAGGGCTGGTGGTATCACCCTTGGGGGTGGTTCCAAAAAAGGAGCCGGGTAAATTTCGGCTCATCCAACATCTGTCCTTCCCGAAGGGTCGTTCGGTGAATGACGCCATCCCCCCTGAACTGAGCTCAGTTTCTTACCAATCATTTGATGAGGCATTGGGGCTAGTTCGCAGGGCAGGGGCCGGGGCTCTGATGGCTAAACTGGATATAGAGTCCGCCTTTCGGCTCCTGCCCATTCACCCCTCCTCTTTTAGGCTTATGGGGTGCTATTTTGAGGGGCAGTACTATGTGGACAAATGCTTGCCCATGGGGTGCTCAATTTCGTGTGCCTACTTCGAGGCTTTCAGCTGCTTCTTGCACTGGGCCATTGCGGAGGTGGCCGGATTCGACGGCCTGGCACACTATTTGGATGATTTTCTGCTGGTTGGGCGGGCAGGATCGTCTGAGTGTGCTTTCCTGATGAAAGTCACTAGGTTTCTAATGGATAGAATGGGAGTTCCTCTGGCGGAAGACAAGTCCCAGGGTCCTTGCACGTGCCTTACTTTTTTGGGCATTGAAGTTGATTCGGTGGCAGAGCAGTGCCGTCTGCCACATGAAAAAGTTCAGCGCATGTTGGAGTCAGTACGCGCTATGAGAGCAGAGCTGTATAGCTCCGTGAAGGATCTTCAAATCCTATTGGGTTTGCTGAACTTTGCCGGCAGGATCATTCCCATGGGAAGAATATTCCTTCGCAGGCTCGAGAGGCAGCTGTGCGGAAAAAGATCGCAGACCCGGAGGTTCCGGGTGTCTGCTGATATGGTGGAAGATCTTAAGGTCTGGGAAGATTTTCTTCTCCACTTTAACGGGATCTGTCTGTGGCGGGAGGTTGTTCCTTCTAACGCAGCGATCCAGTTGTTCACTGATGCGGCTGGGTCCCACGGGTACGGGGCTTTCTTGGCCGGGCAATGGAGCGCGGGCCCATGGCCCGCCGCGTGGATAGAGAGAGGCTTGGTCAGGAACCTATGCCTTCTCGAACTGTTTCCCATACTGGTTGCTCTTGACATTTGGGGCAATCAGCTTCGCGACCGTGAGGTGGTTTTCTGGACAGATAACATGAGCGTTGTTTATGCTGTTAACAGGTTATCATCTAGTTCCCCTCCGGTTGTGCGGTATTTGAGACTGTTGGTGCTGAGGTGTCTGCACCTGAATATTGTGTTCCGTGCTAAGCATGTCCCGGGCGTCCAGAATAGAATTGCTGATGCGCTCTCCCGTTTTCAATGGGAAGCATTTTATGCTTTGGTGCCCGATGCGGACACTAACGGATTGTCCTGTCCCACTTACTTATGGCAGGTGGCGCTGGATGGGGCCCCTTGATTGCGATGGTGCGGGCTTCCCTCGCTCCGTCTAACTGGACGGAGTGGATCGCCTTTTGTGACTTCAGGTGTCGTCCCTCCTGTGACGGGGACCAGTGGGGCTTGCTTGACTGGATTACCGAACTTAAAGGTAATGGTGTTTCGAAGACTGCGATGGGTTCACGCCTGGCGGCAGTGTCCTTTTTCTGCAAGTTGTATGGGCTTGTTGACGCCTCGAAGACCTTCCTGGTTAGGCAGGTACTTCGGGGCTGGGGGCGTATGGCCCCCAGGGTCAGGGATTTCAGGGAACCAGTTACCATGGAGCGTCTGGTAACGTTGTGCCAAGTTTTGCCGGCGGTCTGTTCATCCGCCTATGAAACTGCCCTATTCTCAGCCGCCTTTGGGTTGGCTTTTCACGGGGCTCTTAGGGTAGGGGAAATTGTCCCGCCCTCTAAGAATAAGACGGGCGGCCTTTTGCTGCCTCATGTTAGAGACGACGGGTCGTCTATCTTGGTCTTTCTTCCCAGATCCAAAACTGACCAAGAAGGGAGAGGTGCCTGGTTGGCTTTGCCATCCCATGTTGAAGCTGTTTGCTGCCCGGTCAGACTGGTTAAAGCCTATATGGACGTGCGTCCTGAGGGTTTCTCGCAATTTCTAGTTCACGAGGACGGTTCCCCGTTGACTAGATTCCAGTTTAGGAAGGTGTTGGCCTGGGCAGCATCAAAGGCAGGTCTTGATCCCAGGGTGATTGCTCCCCATTCCTTTAGGGTGGGCGCAGCCACCACTGCCGCTAGTTTAGGATGGTCGGCTGACCATATTAGAGCTCTGGGGAGATGGAGGTCGCAAAGGTATCTTTTATACGTTAGGCCTTTGACTGTTTAGAAATGATTATGTTTTGCAGATGCAAGGGATAACCTCTGTTTCTTTTCTTAGGACCAAGGAGCGGTCCACTGAGAGTATGGATTACGGGGCATTCGTACATCCACTGGGCGGAGCTTCGAGCGATCGCGAGACCTGATGGGCGTCAGCTGGGGTTCCCCTCTTCCCGAGTCACTGTTAGGTGGTTAGGGCGCAGGGGGCTTACGTGGCAGGCTCTGCCTGGGTTGCTGCAGGGGGCTTTGCGCAGGTGGGAGAAACCCCATGTACTTATCATTCACGCAGGTGGAAATGATATGGGGCTCCTACCATGCAAACAGCTCAGTGCAGTTATTCAGTCGGATCTGCGCACGATTCAGGCATGGATTCCCCAAGTCAGGATAGGGTGGTCTAACATCATCCCCAGAATAGAATGGCGCCATATGCAGTCTCATCGCGCGGCTTTTCAGGTCCGCAAGAAAATTAACAGAGAAGTGAGGATTTTCTTAGGGCAGTCAGGTGGGTTTGTTGTGGAACATGGGAACATATCAACGGCTGAGAGGTGCCTCTACAGAAGGGACGGGGTGCACCTCTCTGAGAGGGGCATTGACCTGTTCCTCTGTAATTTGAGGCGTGCTATACTTAATCATCTATAGGTGTGGCGGCAAGAGGTGAGCCTGTTGGGCTATCTCTTGTGGCGGTTGGTCCGCGCCCCGGTTTGCCATCAGAGGTAGAGTGACGGCTGCCCAGGGGAGGGTGATCTCTGCAGGCGCGCGCCTGGGGTCCCTCCCATTCTAAGATGCCGAGAACTCCCTAAGCTTCTGCGGCAGCTGAGCTCCGCTTGTGTGGGCATTCACGGGCGCGGTCCATTCTCCTAGCAGGGGGTCCCTACTCCTAGCTAGATTGCCGCCACATGTTTTAGCTGGCCCCGTTGAGTCCAGCCGGTTCTCACGTTCTACAATAAATGCGACCTTCGGGTCTTTTCCCATATATCTGTGTCTGCGTGGTTATTTAAGTATTACAGTTTTATACAAAGTTATTTAAGAGTTATAGTTGTACATAGTTAAGTTGTTGAGTCAGTTCTATGGCTCCAGTTATTATTTGTACATAGTTATGTGTTGAGCCAGTTTTATGGCTCCAGTTATTAAGGTTTTCCAGCAAGCCAGGAGGATAGGGCATTTAATTAATTAAGACAGTGGAGGGCAGCATAGCCCAGAACGACCATAATAATTAAGGCCCTTAGGAGTGTGCTGCTGTGAAGGTTGCAACAATGTTGCATTAGTGAGGGTGGGGTTTAGCTTACCTTTAAGTAGTCAGCTCCCAAGGCCCAAACCCTCTTTTCCAGCTCGTCTTCACAGCGTCCCTCCCTCCCTCCCTGCACTTGTTCACACGGCAATCTTTAGGCTGCTACATCACCAGGGTGTTTCAGCTAGGTGTCCGAGGCTGGATGAGAGCTACGCGGCTTGTTTCCTTAAGTCCAAGGACGGTAGTTTATGACTCCCCAGGTAGTGGCATGGAGACGCGTCTAGTCACACCTGGTCCTACTGGTTCGGAGATCGTTACTTTACACCCTGGTTAGGCGGTTGGTCCGCGCCCCGGTTTGCCATCAGAGGTAGAGTGACGGCTGCCCAGGGGAGGGTGATCTCTGCAGGCGCGCGCCTGGGGTCCCTCCCATTCTAAGATGCCGAGAACTCCCTAAGCTTCTGCGGCAGCTGAGCTCCGCTTGTGTGGGCATTCACGGGCGCGGTCCATTCTCCTAGCAGGGGGTCCCTACTCCTAGCTAGATTGCCGCCACATGTTTTAGCTGGCCCCGTTGAGTCCAGCCGGTTCTCACGTTCTACAATAAATGCGACCTTCGGGTCTTTTCCCATATATCTGTGTCTGCGTGGTTATTTAAGTATTACAGTTTTATACAAAGTTATTTAAGAGTTATAGTTGTACATAGTTAAGTTGTTGAGTCAGTTCTATGGCTCCAGTTATTATTTGTACATAGTTATGTGTTGAGCCAGTTTTATGGCTCCAGTTATTAAGGTTTTCCAGCAAGCCAGGAGGATAGGGCATTTAATTAATTAAGGGATATGAAACACAAACATTTTCTTCTGATTCAGACAGAGCAGACCATTTTTAAAAAGTTTCAAATTTACTTCTATTATCAATTTTGCTTCATTCCCATGATATTCTGTATTGAAGAAATACCTAGGTAGGCATCTGGAGCACTACATGGCAGGAAATGCTGTCATCTAGTGCTCTTGCAAATGGATAACATTCTTGCAAAACCGTTGCCATATAGTGCTTAAAAAATGCGCTGACGCCCACATGAGTGGCAAGAATTGCAGCAAGAGAGTACAGCAAGCCAATGTTTTGAATTGATTTTAATAAAACTTTTTACACTTTTTTGCTACTACATTTATTGCTTGCACATATCCTGTACCATTGCCTTGCTGTACTCTCTTGCTGTACTCTCTTGCTGCAATTCTTGCCACTCGTGTGGGCGTCAGCGTTGGACGGATCCCTGTACTGTTGGACGAGGATCTTTGCTGCAGCTGTGCTGGTGTGAGTCTGCCGGACGACTCTTTGGATCCGGCTTGCTTTATGTGCACATTCAGTGCTTCATCACATGTGAGTAGGTTTGATTCTATCTTTTTGTATTGCAGAACTGTTTTCCTGTCTGGCGAGACGTCCAAGAAGAGGTGCCTGGCATCTGGTACCACTGTATGGGTTTGGAGATTTCTGTCTGTCATCTGGAGAAGCATTTGGTACTCCTTTGGACGCTATTCATATAGCACGATTGTGTGCATTTTTTTATTTATTATTCTTTGTCATTGTACCTATTTTATTGTTTATTATTATTTGTTTTTTGGTGTTATACCCATTTTATAGTTTATATTTATTTTATCTGTATTGAATCAGTATCCAATTTTCTTTCATTTATATATATATATATATATATATATATATATATATTTGTATAGAATTGATAAGTATAGATTTTGATTAATTATTTGGTGAGGCGCCTCTTACTGATATTTTCTGGGATATAGTGCCACTTTTCCCATATATAACTGTTGAACCTTGCATCTATGCCTCTTTTGACAGCCCCCTGATCACATTACTTTTTATTTATTTATTTATTATCTATTGACTTGCATTTTATCCAATTAGTGCAGTGTCTGCCACAACCCACTGCGTGAGCACAATGTTATCTATATGACTCACAAGAACTAGAACGTGATAAGAGGCTGTCTATAGTGGCTTAGAAACAGGCAGGAATGTAGAGGTTTAAAGGTTATAAAGTATATTAATATAACAATGTTGGTTGTGCAAAGCTGGGGAATGGGTAGTAAAGGCGTTATCTATCTTTTTAAACAATAACAATTCTGGTGTAGACTGTCCCTTTAAAAACTAAAATTATAATATAATATCAAGAGAACAGCAACTATTGTAGTGATTCTCTCTGGGCACTGCTCCAATGTGTAATTGAAAAATCCAAAGCAGGCTATGAAGAGCAACATTTTATCACTAAAATATTAACATTACATTCCAGAAATTGTAAATGGTTATATGAAGTAATATACATATATATAATATGTTAGAAAGCTTGCTTATGTAGCAATATAAAGGCTGTGACACACTGCAAACGGAGCGGTGCACAGCGTTTAGATGCAGCTGTGCGCGCTCAGTGTGTCCTGCCTTTTCATCTCTGAGCACTCTGCTGCGTCAGGTTGCGTAGCTGAGCGCTCAGAGATGAAATATTTAAACTTCAGAAGCAATGCGACGCGGTGCGAAGCAGCTGCTTTGCCTCGCACCGAATCGCTTGCAGTGTGTAACAGCCTTAAGTATTATACTCCAGTGTTTATTGTGCTTACTAATAATTTAAAGAGATAGCACAATACAGATTGTACGCACAAAACCCTATTTAAAGATTAGGGGGAAAATACTGTGGGTTTAGAAAGAGTGAAATTATATAATTATAAAGAACAGCTCTAATTGGGATCAGTGTCCGGTATCCCCTGTATTACGGTAGAGTAACAGTTTGGTTTCAGATTCTTAACACCCTCCCATCCTTCCCACCATTCGTAGCAACAGTTAACTAGTAAATCTTAGAAGTTTTTAGTCCAAATCAACAAAGTGCAAGTTAAAAATAGAACAGGTGCCCCTGACGCAGTCGCGTTTCACTTTACGCACCCCTCTGAGAAAGCGTAAAGTGAAACGCGAAAGCGTCAGGGGCACCTGTTCTATTTTTAACTAAAGTATTATTTTTTAAGAACCAAGCATATGCATATTAAAGGGACAGTCAACACAAAAATTGTTTTTGCTTAAAAAGATAGATAACGCCTTCCCCAGCTTTGCACAACTAACATTGTTATATTAATATACTTTATAACCTTTAAACCTCTGAATTTCTGTCTGTTTCTAAAGACAGTCCCATGGTCACAACATGCTTTTGAATTTACTTTCCACATCAGGGGAAGCTAGTTCATGTGAGCCATATAGATAACATTGTGCTCACGCCCGTGGATTCTAACAACACAGCCCTATTTGGCTTAAATGCAAGCAAATAGATAGTCATGTGATCAGGGGGCCATCAGAAGATGCTTAGAAACAAGGTAATCACAGAGGTAAAAAGTATATTAATATAACCATGTTTTCTGTGTAAAACTGGGGAATGGGTAATAAAGGGATTATGTATCTTTTAAAACAATAACATTTTTTGAGTTGACTGTCCCTTTAAATACATAAGGTAATACTTGAGTGCTTAAAGGTATCCTTTTTTCAGTGATCTTTACTGAATTTGTATATACACTGTACACCTTGTAATTACAACACATTTTGTTATGTTGCTATAGAATAACATTATCAACCAAGTGTAAACAAAATAACATCTTGTTTGCTGCAATTGTTTTTCCAGTGGTTCTCCCCAGGACCTTTTTAGTGGGTGCACCACCCGGCTGATTTTACTGACCACCCGGCTAAAATTTTAGCCAATATTAAGCTAAGCTTAGCTAATATCAAAATTGTTCAATTTCTATTGCACAAATGATCATTAATAGGATACTAAACTAAACACCTTGTAATCACAAGACATTTATTGTGTTGCTATTGAATAACATATCAATCAAACTTTAAAGAGACATTAAACACTTTGAGATAGTAATATAAAATAATATATAAAAACAATACTTTCATTATTTATTTTGCCCCCTTTTTGTGTAATTCCATTCTGAAATTGTGAGCATTTAAATTCCTGTTAGAAATCGAAGTGCAGAACATTGTTATATTCAACACAGCCATTGGCTTCAAACTCTAGTGACCTATTTATAACAGTCCCTGATTGGCCACAGCCAGAGACAGTAAACTAAGTTACAATGTGGCAGCTCCAATTGTTTTACAGACATTAAAACTTTACACTTATTTTTTAACTATTTAAACAACTAATGAAACTTTAAAAAATATATCTATGTGTTATTCTCAGACTAATCTTTTCTTTGAATGTATCATTCCATCTAGGATTTATTTAGTGTTTAATGTCCCTTTAAATACATTTATGTTGAATTATGCAATGAATTTGTGCTTTGAATAGCAGAAAATGATATAATATTAGAAAATATTACACTGCCCCCACCCGGCTACTTTATAATTCCACTTGGCTGGCAAGATTTTCAGTAGAGAACACTGTTTTCAATAGCCAAACTACCCCACCGCTTGCCTTATTCAGAGGAGCCGATCTAGGCTAACTTCTGCAGACAACAATGCTAGCCACAGATGTTATATTAGTATAAGGTATTTTGTTTTGCTGTTGTTATCATTTATAGCTAAACAGGGAAAGATATGTAGCAGAGTTAGCCTTGAGAAATCTGTAGTGAGAATTAGACAATCCATAATTTTCGGAGCTAAATTACATGAAAATGGATCAAAATAAATAATGAAAGTATTTTGCAAAGTGTTTTTTTACAACCTGTCACTAAATGTATTTAACCACTTGGGCTTGTGTTCTGAGGCCTGAAGGAGGGAGAGAGTTGTAATAGCACAGTCTTGTCGTCAGCGGCGAGACCCGTACTATTATGGGCCATAAACCCCTTAAGAACCAGCGATGTACAGGGTATGTTGTGGTTGTTAAGGGGTTAAAATCAGGTGTTGTTTCCTGTTTCTTTATAAGGCTGCTAAACATCTTGTAATTTTCTGCAGCTCCTTAGAGGTATTTCTAACCTAACATTGAACTAATGATGAAAGTATCCAAGTAAGGGCCAGCACCCCTGCAAATAGTGCTCGTGAAGACTGGGGTAAAACTGCCTAACCCCACCAGTAATCCGGTAAACATGTAATATCCACAGCACTGTATATAATGAATATTTCCTTTATTCACACATATTAAAAACAGCAACGTTTCGTGACTGTGTGTCACTTAATCATGCATGATTAAGTGACACACAGTCACGAAACGTTGCTGTTTTTAATATGTCCGAATAAAGGAAATATTCATTATATACAGTGCTGTGGATATTATATGTTTACCGCATTGAACTAATGATAATGTCCTTTATTTAATGTGTTAGAGGGACAGTAAAGTCCATGATTCAGAAAGAGCATGCAATTTTAAACAACTTTCCAAAGGATATTTTGTTCTTAAGTATCCTTTGTTGACAAGCATACATTGGTAGGCTCAGGAGCAGTAAAACACTACTGGGAGCTAACTGCTGATTGGTGGCTGCACATACATGTCTCTAGTCATTAGTTCACCAGATGTGTTTAGCTAGCTCCCAGTAGTAAATAGTTGCTCATTCAACAAGGGATATCAAGAGAATGACACAAATTGGAAAGTTGTTTAAAATGTCATGCAATATCTGAATGATGAAAAAAAACATAATTTATGTAAGAACTTACCTGATAAATTCATTTCTTTCATATTAGCAAGAGTCCATGAGCTAGTGACGTATGGGATATACATTCCTACCAGGAGGGGCAAAGTTTCCCAAACCTCAAAATGCCTACAAATACACCCCTCACCACACCCACAAATCAGTTTAACGAATAGCCAAGAAGTGGGGTGATAAGAAAAAAGTGCGAAGCATAAATATAAGAAATTGGAATAATTGTGCTTTATACAAAAAAATCATAACCACCACAAAAAAGGGTGGGCCTCATGGACTCTTGCTAATATGAAAGAAATGAATTTATCAGGTAAGTTCTTACATAAATTATGTTTTCTTTCATGTAATTAGCAAGAGTCCATGAGCTAGTGACGTATGGGATAATGACTACCCAAGATGTGGATCTTCCACGCAAGAGTCACTAGAGAGGGAGGGATAAAATAAAGACAGCCAATTCCGCTGAAAAAAATCCACACCCAAAAATAAAGTTTAAATCTCATAAAGAAAAAAACTGAAAATATAAGCAGAAGATTCAAACTGAAACAGCTGCCTGAAGTACTTTTCTACCAAAGACAGCTTCAGAAGAAGAAAATACATCAAAATGGTAGAATTTAGTAAAAGTATGCAAAGAAGACCAAGTTGCTGCTTTGCAAATCTGATCAACCGAAGCATCATTCCTAAACGCCCAGGAAGTAGAAACTGACCTAGTAGAATGAGCTGTAATCCTTTGAGGCGGAGTTTTACCCGACTCGATATAAGCATGATGAATTAAAGATTTCAACCAAGATGCCAAAGAATTGGCAGAGGCCTTCTGACCTTTCCTAGAACCGGAAAAGATAACAAATAGACTAGAAGTCGTTCGGAAATTCTTAGTAGCTTCAACATAATATTTCAAAACTCTAACTACATCCAAAGAATGCAATGATTTCTCCTTAGAATTCTTAGGATTAGGACATAATGAAGGAACCACAATTTCTCTACTAATGTTGTTAGAATTCACAACCTTAGGTAAAAATTTAAAAGAAGTTCGCAACACCGCCTTATCCTGGTGAAAAATCAGAAAAGGAGACTCACAAGAAAGAGCAGATAATTCAGAAACTCTTCTGGCAGAAGAGATGGCCAAAAGGAACAAAACTTTCCAAGAAAGTAATTTAATGTCCAATGAATGCATAGGTTCAAACGGAGGAGCTTGAAGAGCCCCCAGAACCAAATTCAAACTCCAAGGAGGAGAAATTGAGTTAATGACAGGTTTTATACGAACCAAAGCTTGTACAAAACAATGAATATCAGGAAGATTAGCAATCTTTCTGTGAAAAAGAACAGAAAGAGCAGAGATTTGTCCTTTCAAGGAACTTGCAGACAAACCTTTATCCAAACCATCCTGAAGAAACTGCAAAATTCTCGGAATTCTAAAAGAATGCCAGGAAAAATGATGAGAAAGACACCAAGAAATGTAAGTCTTCCAGACTCTATAATATATCTCCCTAGATACAGATTTACGAGCCTGTAACATAGTATTAATCACAGAGTCAGAGAAACCTCTTTGACTAAGAATCAAGCGTTCAATCTCCATACCTTTAAATTTAAGGATTTGAGATCCTGATGGAAAAAAGGACCTTGCGACAGAAGGTCTGGTCTTAACGGAAGAGTCCACAGTTGGCAAGAGGCCATCCGGACAAGATCTGCATACCAAAACCTGTGAGGCCATGCTGGAGCTACCAGCAGAACAAACGAGCATTCCTTCAGAATCTTGGAGATTACTCTTGGAAGAAGAACTAGAGGCGGAAAGATATAGGCAGGATGATACTTCCAAGGAAGTGACAATGCATCCACTGCTTCCGCTTGAGGATCCCTGGATCTGGACAGATACCTGGGAAGTTTCTTGTTTAGATGAGAGGCCATCAGATCTATTTCTGGAAGTCCCCACATTTGAACAATCTGAAGAAATATCTCTGGGTGAAGAGACCATTCGCCCGGATGTAACGTTTGGCGACTGAGATAATCCGCTTCCCAATTGTCTATACCTGGGATATGAACCGCAGAAACTAGACAGGAGCTGGATTCCGCCCAAACCAGAATTCGAGATACTTCTTTCATAGCCAGAGGACTGTGAGTCCCTCCTTGATGATTGATGTATGCCACAGTTGTGACATTGTCTGACTGAAAACAAATGAACGATTCTCTTTGTAGAAGAGGCCAAGACTGAAGAGCTCTGAAAATTGCACAGAGTTCCAAAATATTGATCGGTAATCTCACCTCCTGAGATTCCCAAACCCCTTGTGCTGTCAGAGACCCCCACACAGCTCCCCAACCTGTAAGACTTGCATCTGTTGAAATTACAGTCCAGGTCAGAAGAACAAAAGAAGCCCCCTGAACTAAACGATGGTGATCTGTCCACCACGTCAGAGAGTGTCGTACAATCGGTTTTAAAGATATTAATTGAGATATCTTTGTGTAATCCCTGCACCACTGGTTCAGCATACAGAGCTGAAGAGGTCGCATGTGAAAACGAGCAAAGGGGATCGCGTCCGATGCAGCAGTCATAAGACCTAGAATTTCCATGCATAAGGCTACCGAAGGGAATGATTGTGACTGAAGGTTTCGACAAGCTAATATCAATTTTAGACGTCTCTTGTCTGTCAAAGATAGAGTCATGGACACTGACTCTATCTGGAAACCTAAAAAGGTTACCCTTGTCTGAGGAATCAATGAACTTTTTGGTAAATTGATCCTCCAACCATGATCTTGAAGAAACAACACAAGTCGATTCGTATGAGATTCTGCTAAATGTGAAGACTGAGCAAGTACCAAGATATCGTCCAAATAAGGAAATACCACAATACCCTGTTCTCTGATTACAGACAGAAGGGCACAGAGAACCTTTGTAAAAATTCTTGGAGCTGTTGCTAGGCCAAACGGCAGAGCCACAAACTGGTAATGCTTGTCTAGGAAAGAGAATCTCAGAAACTGATAGTGATCTGGATGAATCGGAATATGCAGATATGCATCCTGTAAATCTATTGTAGACATATAATGCCCTTGCTGAACAAAAGGCAGGATAGTCCTTACAGTTACCATTTTGAATGTTGGTATCCTTACATAACGATTCAATATTTTTAGATCCAGAACTGGTCTGAAGGAATTCTCCTTCTTTGGTACAATGAAGAGATTTGAATAAAACCCCAGCCCCTGTTCCAGAACTGGAACTGGCATAATTACTCCAGCCAACTCTAGATCCGAAACACATTTCAGAAATGCTTGAGCCTTCGCTGGGTTTACTGGGACACGGGAAAGAAAAAATCTCTTTGCAGGAGGCCTTATCTTGAAGCCAATTCTGTACCCTTCTGAAACAATGTTCTGAATCCAAAGATTGTGAACGGAATTGATCCAAATTTCTTTGAAAAAACTTAATCTGCCCCCTACCAGCTGAGCTGGAATGAGGGCCGCACCTTCATGTGGACTTAGGAGCTGGCTTTGATTTTCTAAAAGGCTTGGATTTATTCCAGACTGGAGATGGTTTCCAAACTGATACCGCTCCTGAGGATGAAGGATCAGGCTTTTGTTCCTTGTTGTGACGAAAGGAACGAAAACGATTATTAGACCTAAATTTACCTTTAGATTTTTTATCCTGTGGTAAAAAAGTTCCTTTCCCTCCAGTAACAGTTGAGATAATAGAATCCAACTAAGAACCAAATAATTTATTACCCTGGAAAGAAAGGGAAAGCAGAGTAGACTTAGAAGACATATCAGCATTCCAAGTTTTAAGCCATAAAGCTCTTCTAGCTAAAATAGCTAGAGACATATACCTGACATCAACTCTAATGATATCAAAGATGGCATCACAAATAAAATTATTAGCATGTTGAAGAAAAATAATAATGCTATGAGAATTATGATCTGTTACTTGTTGCGCTAAAGCTTCTAACCAAAAAGTTGAAGCTGCAGCAACATCTGCTAAAGATATAGCAGGTCTAAGAAGATTACCTGAACACAAGTAAGCTTTTCTTAGAAAGGATTCAATTTTCCTATCTAAAGGATCCTTAAAGGAAGTACCATCTGCCGTAGGAATAGTAGTACGCTTAGCAAGAGTAGAGACAGCCCCATCAACCTTAGGGATTTTGTCCCAAAACTCTAATCTGTCAGCTGGCACAGGATATAATTGCTTAAAACGTTTAGAAGGAGTAAATGAATTACCCAAATTATTCCATTCCCTGGAAATTACTTCAGAAATAGCACCAGGGACAGGAAAAACTTCTGGAATAACTATAGGTGATTTAAAAACCTTATCTAAACGTTTAGATTTAGTATCAAGAGGACCAGAATCCTCAATTTCTAATGCAAT
The DNA here is from genome assembly GCF_027579735.1 of Bombina bombina. Taxonomy (NCBI): domain Eukaryota; kingdom Metazoa; phylum Chordata; class Amphibia; order Anura; family Bombinatoridae; genus Bombina; species Bombina bombina. Next base: position 795,953,054 of record NC_069500.1, on the reverse strand, counting down.
TAGGACTTCTTTAAGTAAAGAACGAATAAATTCCATTTTATATAAATATGAAGATTTATCAGCATCAACCTCTGAGACAGAATCCTCTGAACCAGAAGAACCATTATCAGAATCAGAATGATGATGTTCATTTAAAAATTCATCTGAAAAATGAGAAGTTTTAAAAGACTTTTTACGTTTACTAGAAGGAGGAATAACAGACATAGCCTTCTTAATGGATTTAGAAACAAAATCTCTTATGTTATCAGGAACACTCTGAGTATTAGATGTTGACGGAACAGCAACAGGTAATGTAACAGTACTAAAGGAAATATTATCTGCATTAACAAGTTTGTCATGACAATCAGTTCAGGGAGTGCAGAATTATTAGGCAAGTTGTATTTTTGAGGATTAATTTTATTATTGAACAACAACCATGTTCTCAATGAACCCAAAAAACTCATTAATATCAAAGCTGAATAGTTTTGGAAGTAGTTTTTAGTTTGTTTTTAGTTATAGCTATTTTAGGGGGATATCTGTGTGTGCAGGTGACTATTACTGTGCATAATTATTAGGCAACTTAACAAAAAACAAATATATACCCATTTCAATTATTTATTTTTACCAGTGAAACCAATATAACATCTCAACATTCACAAATATACATTTCTGACATTCAAAAACAAAACAAAAACAAATCAGTGACCAATATAGCCACCTTTCTTTGCAAGGACACTCAAAAGCCTGCCATCCATGGATTCTGTCAGTGTTTTGATCTGTTCACCATCAACATTGCGTGCAGCAGCAACCACAGCCTCCCAGACACTGTTCAGAGAGGTGTACTGTTTTCCCTCCTTGTAAATCTCACATTTGATGATGGACCACAGGTTCTCAATGGGGTTCAGATCAGGTGAACAAGGAGGCCATGTCATTAGATTTTCTTCTTTTATACCCTTTCTTGCCAGCCACGCTGTGGAGTACTTGGACGCGTGTGATGGAGCATTGTCCTGCATGAAAATCATGTTTTTCTTGAAGAATGCAGACTTCTTCATGTACCACTGCTTGAAGAAGGTGTCTTCCAGAAACTGGCAGTAGGACTGGGAGTTGAGCTTGACTCCATCCTCAACCCGAAAAGGCCCCACAAGCTCATCTTTGATGATACCAGCCCAAACCAGTACTCCACCTCCACCTTGCTGGCGTCTGAGTCGGACTGGAGCTCTCTGCCCTTTACCAATCCAGCCACGGGCCCATCCATCTGGCCCATCAAGACTCACTCTCATTTCATCAGTCCATAAAACCTTAGAAAAATCAGTCTTGAGATATTTCTTGGCCCAGTCTTGACGTTTCAGCTTGTGCGTCTTGTTCAGTGGTGGTCGTCTTTCAGCCTTTCTTACCTTGGCCATGTCTCTGAGTATTGCACACCTTGTGCTTTTGGGCACTCCAGTGATGTTGCAGCTCTGAAATATGGCCAAACTGGTGGCAAGTGGCATCTTGGCAGCTGCACGCTTGACTTTTCTCAGTTCATGGGCAGTTATTTTGCGCCTTGCTTTTCCACACGCTTCTTGCGACCCTGTTGACTATTTTGAATGAAACGCTTGATTGTTCGATGATCACACTTCAGAAGCTTTGCAATTTTAAGAGTGCTGCATCCTTCTGCAAGATATCTCACTATTTTTTACTTTTCTGAGCCTGTCAAGTCCTTCTTTTGACCCATTTTGCCAAAGGAAAGGAAGTTGCCTAATAATTATGCACACCTGATATAGGGTGTTGATGTCATTAGACCACACCCCTTCTCATTACAGAGATGCACATCACCTAATATGCTTAATTGGTAGTAGGCTTTCGAGCCTATACAGCTTGGAGTAAGACAACATGCATAAAGAGGATGATGTGGTCAAAATACTCATTTGCCTAATAATTCTGCACTCCCTGTACAAACAACAGCCGGAGGAACAGATACCATAAGTTTACAGCAGATACACTTAGCTTTGGTAGCTCCAGCACCAGGCAGCGATTTTCCAGAAGTATCTTCTGACTCAGTTTCAACGTGGGACATCTTGCAATATGTAATAGAAAAAACAACATATAAAGCAAAATTGATCAAATTCCTTAAATGACAGTTTCAGGAATGGGAAAAAATGCCAGTGAACAAGCTTCTAGCAACCAGAAGCAATAAATAATGAGACTTAAATAATGTGGAGACAATAGTGACGCCCATATTTTTTTAGCGCCAAAAAAGACGCCCACATTATTTGGCGCCTAAATGCTTTTGGCGCCAAAAATGACGCCACATCCGGAACGCCGACACTTTTGGCGCAAATAAACGTCAAAAAATGACGCAACTTCCGGCGACACGTATGACGCCGGAAACAGAAAAAAAATGTTTGCGCCAAAAAAGTCTGCGCCAAGAATGACGCAATAAAATGAAGCATTTTAACAGCCCACAGGGAAAAAGTCAAATTTTAAGGTAAGAAAAAATGATTTATTCATATGCATTATCCCAAATATGAAACTGACTGTCTGAAATAAGGAACGTTGAACATCCTGAGTCAAGGCAAATAAATGTTTGAATACATATATTTAGAACTTTATAAAAAAGTGCCCAACCATAGCTTAGAGTGTCACAGAAAATAAGACTTACTTACCCCAGGACACTCATCTACATGTTGTAGAAAGCCAAACCAGTACTGAAATGAAAATCAGTAGAGGTAATGGTATATATATAAGAGTATATCGTCGATCTGAAAAGGGAAGTAAGAGATGAATCTCTACGACCGATAACAGACAACCTATGAAATAGACCCCGTAGAAGGAGATCATTGAATTCAAATAGGCAATACTCTCCTCACATCCCTCTGACATTCACTGCACGCTGAGAGGAAAACCGGGCTCCAACCTGCTGCGGAGCGCATATCAACGTAGAATCTAGCACAAACTTACTTCACCACCTCCATAGGAGGCAAAGTTTGTAAAACTGATTTGTGGGTGTGGTGAGGGGTGTATTTGTAGGCATTTTGAGGTTTGGGAAACTTTGCCCCTCCTGGTAGGAATGTATATCCCATACGTCACTAGCTCATGGACTCTTGCTAATTACATGAAAGAAAAACCATTTTGGGTTTCATGTCTTTTTAAATATCTATAAACATATGTAGTGTGGGTAGAAATAAAGGTAAGGTACCTGATTTGTGTCTTTTGGAATGTAAGTTAAAAGTATTCGGTTTGTCACGAATGCAAATTTGTGACAAATATTTGATATTTGTTTCGATCTAATGAAATTAATATGTTTGAATGAATGCACTAACAAATTTAAAGAATAATGAATATATTCTAACAAAATTTTAAAATTAGGTTTAATACTAACTTATTACCTATATTGGGCGCAATCCGATATACGGCGCAGGTTTCGGCGCAAGCGTGGAAACCTGCGCCGCCCGTAGTTTCAGCTCGCAACTCGAGCTATCTTATATACGGCGCCGTCAGATGCTAAAGTGCCGTAAGTCTGACAAACTAGCGATGTCCAGAAATCTGCGTAAGTACAAATTTCTGGAGTCGCCAGTGACTTATGGCACTTTAGAAACTGCCGCCGCATCAAAAAACTGACTAAGTTATAAAATCACCTGTAACTGTCTAACACGACTCCCAAACATAGCCCGACACGTATACCCCTCTATCCGCAAATCCCCCCTCTCACTCCTAACAATAAATGTATTAACCCCTAAACCGCCGCTCCCGGACCCCGCCGCCAGCTACATATGTCTTACCCCCTAAACTGACCCCCTACACCTCCGCCAGCTACATTAAATGTTTTACCCCCTAATGTGAGCCCCCTACCCCGCCGCCACCTACATTAACAATATTACCCCCTAATATGATCCCCCTACACTGCCGCCACCTATTTAAACTATATTACCCCCTAATATAATCCCCCTACACCACCGCCACCTATTTAAACTATATTAACCCCTAATATGATCCCCCTACACCGCCACCACCTACATTAACTATATTACCCCCTAATATGATCCTCCTACACCGCCGCCACCTATTTAAACTATATTACCCTAATATGATCCCCCTACACCGCCGCCACCTATTTAAACTATATTAACCGCTAATATGACCCCCCTACACCGCCACCACCTATTTAAACTATATTAACCCCTAATGTGAGCCCCCTACCCCGCAGCCACCTACATTAACTATATTACCCCCTAATATGATCCCCCTACACCGCCGCCACCTATTTAAACTATATTACCCCCTAATATGATCCCCCTACACCGCCGCCACCTATTTAAACTATATTAACCCCTAATATGATCCCCCTACACCGCCGCCACCTATTTAAACTATAATATTAACCCCTAATGTGAGCCCCCTACACCGCCGCCACCTATATTATATGTACCACCCCCTAATCTAACCCCCTTACACCGCCGCCACCTATATTAAAATTATTAACCCCTAAATCTAACCCTACAAATAGCCCTGAAAATGGCTTTTTGCGTGGCATTGCCTCAAAGTATCCAGCTCTATTACCATCCCTTAAAAGGGCCTTTTGCGGGGCATTGCCCCAAAGTAACCAGCTCTATTACCAGCCCTTAAAATGTCCTTTTGCGGGGCATTGTCCCAAAGTAATCAGCTCTTTTACCTGTAATCTAATCCCCCTACACCGCCGCCACCTATATTAAATGTATTAACCCCTAATCTAATCCCCCTACACCGCCGCCACCTATATTAAATGTATTAACCCCTAATCTGACCCCCCTACACCGCTGCCACCTATATTAACTATATTAACCCTAATTATATTAGGGTTAATATAGCTAATATAGTTATTATATTATATATATTGTTAAGATAGTTAATAATTAATATAGTTATTATATTATATATTAACTATATTAAGCCTATCTAACTCTAACACCCCTAACTTACGCCTAGATTTAGAGTTCTGCGGTAGCCGTCAAAAGTACCACTAAACCTAAGTCTAACCCTACAAATAGCCCTGAAAAGGGCCTTTTGCGTGGCATTGCCTCAAAGTATCCAGCTCTATTACCATCCCTTAAAAGGGCCTTTTGCAGAGCATTGCCCCAAAGTAACCAGCTCTATTACCAGCCCTTAAAATGTCCTTTTGCGGGGCATTGTCCCAAAGTAATCAGCTCTTTTACCTGTAATCTAATACCCCTACACCGCCGCCACCTATATTAAATGTATTAACCCCTCATCTAATCCCCCTACACCGCCGCCACCTATATTAAATGTATTAACCCCTAATCTGACCCCCCTACACCGCTGCCACCTATATTAACTATATTAACCCTAATTATATTAGGGTTAATATAGTTAATATAGGCCTAGATTTGGAGTTTGGCGTTAGCCGTGAAAACCAGCGTTAGAGGCTCCTAAAGCTGGTTTTGGCCGCCCGCTGGTATTTGGAGTCAGTGATTAAAGGGTCTAACGCTCACTTTTCAGCCGCGACTTTTCCATACCGCAGATCCCCTTACGTCAATTGCGTATCCTATCTTTTCAATGGGATCTTCATAACGCCGGTATTTAGAGTCGTTTCTGAAGTGAGCGTTAGAGCTCTAACGACAAAACTCCAGCCGCAGGAAAATAGCAGGAGTTAAGAGCTTTCTGGGCTAACGCCGGTTCATAAAGCTCTTAACTACTGTACCCTAAAGTACACTAACACCCATAAACTACCTATGTACCCCTAAACCGAGCTCCCCCCACATCGCCGCCACTCGATTAAAATTTTTTAACCCCTAATCTGCCGACCGCCACCTACGTTATACTTATGTACCCCTAATCTGCTGCCCCTAACACCGCCGACCCCTGTATTACATTTATTAACCCCTAACCTGCCCCCCACAACGTCGCCGCCAGCTACTTAAAATAATTAACCCCTAATCTTCCGACCGCAAAGCGCCGCCACCTACGTTATCCCTATGTACCCCTAATCTGCTGCCCCTAACACCGCCGACCCCTATATTATATTTATTAACCCCTAATCTGCCCCCCTCAACGTGGCCGACACCTGCCTACACTTATTAACCCCTAATCTGCCGAGCGGACCTGAGCGCTACTATAATAAAGTTATTAACCCCTAATCCGCCTCACTAACCCTATCATAAATAGTATTAACCCCTAATCTGCCCTCCCTAACATCGCCGACACCTAACTTCAATTATTAACCCCTAATCTGACGAGCGGAGCTCACCGCTACTATAATAAATGGATTAACCCCTAAAGCTAAGTCTAACCCTAACACTAACACCCCCCTAAGTTAAATATAATTTAAATCTAACGAAATAAATTAACTCTTATTAAATAAATTATTCCTATTTAAAGCTAAATACTTACCTGTAAAATAAATCCTAATATAGCTACAATATAAATTATAATTATATTATAGCTATTTTAGGATTTATATTTATTTTACAGGCAACTTGGTAATTATTTTAACCAGGTACAATAGCTATTTAATAGTTACCTAGTTAAAATAATAACAAATTTACCTGTAAAATAAATCCTAACCTAAGATATAATTAAACCTAACACTACCCTATCAATAAATTAATTAAATAAACTACCTACAATTACCTACAATTAACCTAACACTACACTATCAATAAATTAATTAAACACAATTGCTACAAATAAATACAATTACATAAACTAGCTAAAGTACAAAAAATAAAAAAGAACTAAGTTACAAAAAATAAAAAAATATTTACAAACATAAGAAAAATATTACAACAATTTTAAACTAATTACACCTACTCTAAGCCCCCTAATAAAATAACAAAGCCCCCCAAAATAAAAAATTCCCTACAATATTCTAAATTAAAAAAGGTAAAAGCTCTTTTACCTTACCAGCCCTGAACAGGGCCCTTTGCGGGGCATGCCCCAAGAATTTCAGCTCTTTTGCCTGTAAAAAAAAACATACAATACCCCCCCCAACATTACAACCCACCACCCACATACCCCTAATCTAACCCAAACCCCCCTTAAATAAACCTAACACTAAGCCCCTGAAGATCTTCCTACCTTGTCTTCACCATCCAGGTTCACCGATCCGTCCTGAAGAGCTCCTCCGATGTCCTGATCCAAGCCCAAGCGGGGGGCTGAAGAGGTCCATGATCCGGTCAAAGTCTTCATCCAAGCGGGGCAGAAGAGGATCTTCCATCCGATTGAAGTCTTCATCCAAGCAGCATCCATCCGGAGCGAAGCGGCAGGATCCTGAAGACCTCCAGCGCGGAACATCCATCCGGCCCGACGACTGAACGACGAATGACTGTTCCTTTAAGGGACGTCATCCAAGATGGCGTCCCTCGAATTCCGATTGGCTGATAGGATTCTATCAGCCAATCGGAATTAAGGTAGGAATTTTCTGATTGGCTGATGGAATCAGCCAATCAGAATCAAGTTCAATCCGATTGGCTGATCCGATCAGCCAATCAGATTGAGCTCGCATTCTATTGGCTGATCGGAACAGCCAATAGAATGCGAGCTCAATCTGATTGGCTGATTGGATCAGCCAATCGGATTGAACTTGATTCTGATTGGCTGATTCCATCAGCCAATCAGAAAATTCCTACCTTAATTCCGATTGGCTGATAGAATCCTATCAGCCAATCGGAATTCGAGGGACGCCATCTTGGATGACGTCCCTTAAAGGAACAGTCATTCGTCGTTCAGTCGTCGGGCCGGATGGATGTTCCGCGCTGGAGGTCTTCAGGATCCTGCCGCTTCGCTCCGGATGGATGCTGCTTGGATGAAGACTTCAATCGGATGGAAGATCCTCTTCTGCCCCGCTTGGATGAAGACTTTGACCGGATCATGGACCTCTTCAGCCCCCCGCTTGGGCTTGGATCAGGACATCGGAGGAGCTCTTCAGGACGGATCGGTGAACCTGGATGGTGAAGACAAGGTAGGAAGATCTTCAGGGGCTTAGTGTTAGGTTTATTTAAGGGGGGTTTGGGTTAGATTAGGGGTATGTGGGTGGTGGGTTGTAATGTTGGGGGGGGGTATTGTATGTTTTTTTTTACAGGCAAAAGAGCTGAAATTCTTGGGGCATGCCCCGCAAAGGGCCCTGTTCAGGGCTGGTAAGGTAAAAGAGCTTTTACCTTTTTTAATTTAGAATAGGGTAGGGAATTTTTTATTTTGGGGGGCTTTGTTATTTTATTAGGGGGCTTAGAGTAGGTGTAATTAGTTTAAAATTGTTGTAATATTTTTCTTATGTTTGTAAATATTTTTTTATTTTTTGTAACTTAGTTCTTTTTTATTTTTTGTACTTTAGCTAGTTTATGTAATTGTATTTATTTGTAGCAATTGTGTTTAATTAATTTATTGATAGTGTAGTGTTAGGTTAATTGTAGGTAATTGTAGGTAGTTTATTTAATTAATTTATTGATAGGGTAGTGTTAGGTTTAATTATATCTTAGGTTAGGATTTATATTACAGGTAAATTTGTTATTATTTTAACTAGGTAACTATTAAATAGCTATTGTACCTGGTTAAAATAATTACCAAGTTGCCTGTAAAATAAATATAAATCCTAAAATAGCTATAATATAATTATAATTTATATTGTAGCTATATTAGGATGTATTTTACAGGTAAGTATTTAGCTTTAAATAGGAATAATTTATTTAATAAGAGTTAATTTATTTAGTTAGATTTAAATTATATTTAACTTAGGGGGTGTTAGTGTTAGGGTTAGACTTAGCTTTAGGGGTTAATCCATTTATTATAGTAGCGGTGAGCTCCGCTCGTCAGATTAGGGGTTAATAATTGAAGTTAGGTGTCGGCGATGTTAGGGAGGGCAGATTAGGGGTTAATACTATTTATGATAGGGTTAGTGAGGCGGATTAGGGGTTAATAACTTTATTATAGTAGCGCTCAGGTCCGCTCGGCAGATTAGGGGTTAATAAGTGTAGGCAGGTGTCGGCGACGTTGTGGGGGGCAGATTAGGGGTTAATAAATATAATATAGGGGTCGGCGATGTTAGGGCAGCAGATTAGGGGTACATAGGGATAACGTAGGTTGCGGCGGTTTACGGAGCGGCAGATTAGGGGTTAAAAATAATATGCAGGGGTCAGCGATAGCGGGGGCGGCAGATTAGGGGTTAATAAGTGTAAGGTTAGGGGTGTTTAGACTCGGGGTACATGTTAGAGTGTTAGGTGCAGACGTAGGAAGTGTTTCCCCATAGGAAACAATGGGGCTGCGTTAGGAGCTGAACGCTGCTTTTTTGCAGGTGTTAGGTTTTTTTTCAGCTCAAACAGCCCCATTGTTTCCTATGGGGATATCGTGCACGAGCACGTTTTTGAGGCTGGCCGCGTCTGTAAGCAACTCTGGTATCGAGAGTTGCATTTGCGGTAAAAATGCTCTACGCTCCTTTTTTGGAGCCTAACGCAGCATTTGTTTGAACTCTCGATACCAGAGTTAAATTTATGGTGCGGCCAGAAAAAAGCCCGCGGAGCGTTAACAGCCCTTCTACCGCCGAACTCCAAATCTAGGCCATAGTTATTATATTATATATATTGTTAATATAGTTAATAATTAATATAGTTATTATATTATATATTAACTATATTAACCCTATCTAACTCTAACACCCCTAACTTACGCCTAGATTTAGAGTTCTGCGGTAGCCGTCAAAAGTACCACTAAACCGAAGTCTAACCCTACAAATAGCCCTGAAAAGGGCCTTTTGCGTGGCATTGCCTCAAAGTATCCAGCTCTATTACCAGCCCTTAAAAGGACCTTTTGCGGGGCATTGCCCCAAAGTAACCAGCTCTATTACCAGCCCTTAAAATGTCCTTTTGCGGGGCATTGTCCCAAAGTAATCAGCTCTTTTACCTGTAATCTAATCCCCCTACACCGCTGCCACCTATATTAAATGTATTAACCCCTAATCTGACCCCCCTACACCGCTGCCACCTATATTAACTATATTAACCCTAATTATATTAGGGTTAATATAGTTAATATAGTTATTATATTATATATATTGTTAATATAGTTAATAATTAATATAGTTATTATATTATATATTAACTATATTAACCCTATCTAACTCTAACACCCCTAACTTACGCCTAGATTTAGAGTTCTGCGGTAGCCGTCAAAAGCAGCGTTAAGGGGTCCTAATGCTGCTTTTGGCCGCCCGCTGGTATTTAGAGTCAGCCAGGAAAGGGTCTAACGCTCACTTTCCATCCGCGACTTTTCCATACCGCAGATCCCCTTACGCCAATAACGCCGGTATTTAGAGTCTTGGCTGAAGTGAGCAGTAGACCCTTTACCGACAAGACTCCATCCACAGAAAAAAGTCAGTAGTTAAGAGCTTTATGGGCTAACGCCGGTTTATAAAGCTCTTAACTACTGTGCTCTAAAGTACACTAACACCCATAAACTACCTATGTACCCCTAAACCGAGGTCCCCCCACATCGCCGCCACTATAATAAATATTTTTAACCCCTAATCTGCCGACCGCACACCGCCGCCACCTACATTATCCCTATGAACCCCTAATCTGCTGCCCCTAACATCGCCGACACCTACATAATATTTATTAACCCTTAATCTGCCCCCCCAACGTCGCTGCTACCTTACCTACACTTATTAACCCCTAATCTGCCGACCGGACCTCGCCGCTACTCTAATAAATGTATTAACCCCTAAAGCTAAGTCTAACCCTAACCCTAACAACCCCCTAAATTAAATATAATTTTAATCTAACGAAATAAATTAAATATTATTAACTAAAGTCTTCCTATTTAAAGCTAAATACTTACCTGTAAAATAAACCCTAATATAGCTACAATATAACAAATAATTATATTGTAGCTATTTTAAGATTTATATTTATTTTACAGGCAACTTTGTATCTATTTTAACTAGGTACAATAGCTATTAAATAGTTATTTACTATTTAATAGCCACCTAGTTAAAATAATTACAAAATTACCTGTAAAATAAATCCTAACCTAAGTTACAATTAAACCTAACACTACACTATTAATAAATAAATTAAATCAATTAACTACAATTACCTACAATTAAATAAACTAAACTAAATTACAAAAAATAAAAAAAGATTACAAGAACTTTAAGCTAATTACACCTACTCTAAGCCCCCTAATAAAATAACAAAGCCCCCCAAAATAAAAAAATGTCCCTACCCTAATCTAAATTAAAAAAGTTAACAGCTCTATTACCTTACCAGCCCTTAAAAGGGCTTTTTGCGGGGCATGCCCCAAAGAAATCAGCTCTTTTGCCTGTAAAAAAAAAAACACAATACCACCCCCCAACATTACAACCCACCACCTACATACCCCTACTCTAACCCAAACCCCCCTTAAATAAACCTAACACTACCCCCCTGAAGATCTCCCTACCTTGAGCCGTGTTCACCCAGCCGGGCACCGATGGACCAAAAGAGGGCATCTGGAGCGGCAGAAGTCTTCAATTCCAGCGTCGCCGATCTTCAGTTCCAGCATCGCCGGTCTTCAGTTCCAGATGGACGGTCTTCAGCTCCGCGGTCATTGGTCTTCAACTCCTCCGCTCAGCGCCGGCTGGATCCTGGAAGAAGAAGAGGTTGCCGCCTGGAAGAAGACTTCTCCACCTGGAACAGGACCTTCTCCGCCGGTCTTCAGGTCAGGTAAGGAGCACTTGGGGGTTAGACTAGGTATTTTTAAGGGGGGATAGGGTGGGTTTTAGAGTAGGGGTGTGTGGGTGGCGGGTTGTCTTTTTTTTACAGGTAAAAGAGCTGATTACTTTGGGGCAATGCCCCACAAAAGGCCCTTTTAAGGGCTGGTAATAGAGCTGATTACCTTTGTAATTTAGATTAGGGTAGGGAAATTTTTTTATTTTGGGGGGCTTAGAATAGGTGTAATTAGCTTAAAATTCTTGTAATTTTTTTTATTTTTTGTAATTTAGTGGGTTTTTTTTTGTAATTTAGTTTAGTTTATTTAATTGTATTTTAGTTTAGATAATTGTAGTTTATTTAATTTATTGATAGTGTAGGTATATTTGTAACTTAGGTTAGGATTTATTTTACAGGTAAATTGGTAATTATTTTAACTAGGTGGCTAATCAAATCAGCCAATAGAATTAAAGTAGCTCTCATCCGATTGGCTGATTTGAATTTGAAGGCTCAAATCAGCCAATAGGAATTTAAGGGATGCCATTTTTAATCGCGTACCTTGAATTCCAATTCAGTGTACGGCGGCGATCGTATGAAGAGGATCCTCCACGCTCCATGGCTCCGGTCTTCAGTTCCAGCGTCGCCGATCTTCAGTTCCTGCATCGCCAGTCTTCAGTTCCAGAGAGGACGGTCTTCAGCTCCGCAGTCATCGGTCTTCAACTCCTCCACTCCGCGCCGGCTGGTTCCAGGAAGAAGAAGTGGTCGCCGCCTGGAAGAAGACTTCTCCGCCTGGAACAGGACCTTCTCCGCCGGTCTTCAGGACAGGTAAGGAGCACTTGGGGGTTAGACTTAGGATTTTTTAAGGGGGGATAGGGTGGGTTTTAGAGTAGGGGGGTGTGGGTGGTGGGTTGTAATGGGGGGGTTGTTCTTTTTTTTCACAGGTAAAAGAGCTGATTACTTTGGGGCAATTCCCCACAAAAGGCCCTTATAAGGGCTGGTAATAGAGCTGATTACTTTTTGTAATTTAGTTTAGGGTAGGGACATTTTTTATTTTGGGGGGCTTTGTTATTTTATTAGGGGGCTTAGATTAGGTGTAATTATCTTAAAATTCTTGTAATCTTTTTTTATTTTTTGTAATTTAGTGTTTGTTTTTTTTTGTAATTTAGTTTAGTGTATTTAATTATATTTTAGTTTAGATAATTGTAGTTTATTTAATTTATTGATAGTGTAGGTGTATTTGTAACTTAGGTTAGGATTTATTTTACAGGTAAATTGGTAACTATTTTAACTAGGTAGCTATTAAATAGTTATTAACTCTTTAATAGCTATTGTACCTAGTTAAAATAAATACCAAGTTACCTGTAAAATAAATATAAACCCTAAAATAGCTACAATGTAATTATTAATTATATTGTAGCTATCTTAGGGTTTATTTTATAGGTAAGTATTATTAGTAGTATATTATTTAGATTTATTTTAATAATAATTAAGTTAGGGGTGTTAGAGTTAGATAGGGTTAATATAGTTAATATATATAATATAATAACTATATTAACCCTAATATAATTAGGGTTAATATAGTTAATATAGGTGGCGGCGGTGTAGGGGGGTCAGATTAGGGGTTAATACATTTAATATAGGTTGCGGCGGTGTAGGGGGGTCAGATTAGGGGTTAATACATTTAATATAGGTTGCGGCGGTGTAGGGGGATTAGATTAGGGGTTAATACATTTAATATAGGTGGCGGCGGTATAGGGGGATTAGATTACAGGTAAAAGAGCTGATTACTTTGGGACAATGCCCCGCAAAAGGCCCTTTTAAGGGCTGGCAATAGAGCTGGTTACTTTGGCGCAATGCCCCGCAAAAGGCCCTTTTAAGGGCTGGTAATAGAGCTGGTTACTTTGGGACAATGCCAGGCAAAAGGCCCTTTTCAGGGCTATTTGTAATTTAGTTTAGGGTAGGGACATTTTAGGGGGTAATACATTTATTATAGGTGGCGGCGGTGTAGGGGGATTAGATTAGGGGTTAATCATTTTAATATAGGTGGCGGCGGGGTAGGGGGCTCACATTAGGGGGTAATAATTTTAATATAGATGGCGGCGGTGTAGGGGGATTACATTAGGGGTTAATTATTTTAATGTAGAAGGCGGCGGTGTAGGGGAATCACATTAGGGGGTTAGACATTTAATGTAGGTGGCGGCGGGGTCCGGGAGCGGCGGTTTAGGGGTTAAACACTTTATTAGAGATGGGGATCGCGGTTGACAGGTAGATAGACATTGCGCATGCGTTAGGTTTTATCTTGCAGGTAGTTTAGGGAGCTACGGGGCTCCAATACTCAGCATACGGCTTGCTACGCCTGCAATTTGTGGCGAGGTGAAAATGGAGTAAGATTTCTCCATTTTCGCTACGTAAGTCCTTACGCTGTATATTGGATACCAAACTGCGCTGGTTTGGTATACCTGTCTATGGGCCAAAAAACTACGGCCAAAGGCAGAAATATACAAGCGTAACTTCTAGGTTACGCCGTATATAGGATACCAAACCAGCGCAATATTTGGCGTCACTGGATTTCGCGGGCGACGATTTATATCGGATTGCGGCCATTTTTTTGATCAGTTAGTTGTAGAGAGCCAACAGATTATTCAGCTCTAAATAAGTAATGTCCCGGGGAAGTACCTCATACGTTCCTATCCGATATCTTCTGCAGCTCCTTAGGATGCCAGGAACCTCTGATAACATCATAAGTTATGTGGTTAAAGGGATATAAAATCCAATTTTTTTCTTTCATGATTCAGATATTGCATGCAATTTTGAAAAGCAGTATTGTAAGCTTAGGAGCCGGCCCATTTTTGGTTCAGTACCTGGGTAGTGCTTGCTGATTGGTGCTAAATGTAGCCACCAATCAGCAAGCGCTACCCAGGGTGTTGAATATAAAAATGGGCCAGTTCCTATGCTTACATTCCTGAATATTCAAAGAAAAGATAGCAAGAAAATGAAGAAAATTTGATAATAGGAGTAAATTAGAAAGTTGATTAAAAAGGCATGCACTATCTGAATCATGAAAGGGACACTATGAGCTGCAGCAGAAATTGATGGGTAACAAAGATATGCTTCTGCTGCCAAAACAAAAAAATAATCAGGGGAAAAAATGTGCAGGCTACTGTGCACACACACTGACATCCATGCAACGATGCACTTGGGCTCAGAGATTCCTAAACAACACAAATCTTTAATAGCTCTGCACAGATCTTTAGACCATATGGGTCTGTATATACAAGCCAACATGGTCCATAAAGCCTAGCACTGTTTGAAAAGTAAACGCATCCTAATTGTTAAAAACGTTTGTATGCCTCTTTTAGGTTTTCAGTAACACATTCTGTCAGGGGTCCACATCCTTTTATTGTGCTGAAATATTATGAAGGGAACTAGTGTGCATGCGTCATTGATGGAATCATGTTAGTCAATAAAGAATAGCTATTTATTAATGTTTTAATAAATAAATACATTATTTATGACCTATCAACAGCACCTTTGTCAGCTACATACCCACTTTAGATCAGACTGTTTATCAGTCCCAAACACATATCAGACACCAGGGGCCCGATCCGATATGCAGCGTCGCCCGCAAAAGCCGGCAACGCCAAATTTTGCACTGGTTTGGTATCACATATACGGCGTAACATAGAAGTTACGCTCGTATATTTCTGCCTTCGGCCGTAGTTTTGTGGCCCATAGACAGGTATACCAAACCCGCGCAGTTTGGCATCCAATATACAGCGTAAGGACTTACGTGGCGAAAATGGAGAATTCTTACTCCATTTTCACCTCGCCACAAAATGCAGGCGCAGTAAGCCTTACGCTGAGTATTGGAGCCCCGTAGCGCCCTAAACTGCCTGCAAAATAAAACCTAACGCATGCGCAATGTCTATCTACCTGTCAACCGCAACCCCAGCCGCAATCCCTAATAAAGTGTTTAACCCCTAAACCGCCGCTCCCGGAACCCGCCGCCACCTACATTAAATGTCTAACCCCCTAATGTGATCCCCCTACACCGCTGCCACCTACATTAAAATTATTAACCCCTAATGTAATCCCCCTACACCGCCGCCATCTATATTAAAATTATTACCCCCTAATGTGAGCCCCCTACCCCGCCGCCACCTATTTTAACTACATTACTCCCTAATCTAATCCCCCTACCCCGCCGCCACCTATATTAACTATATTACCCCCTAATCTAATCCCCCTACCCCGCCACCACCTATATTAAAATGATTAACCCCTAATCTAATCCCCCTACACCGCCGCCACCTATAATAAATGTATTACCCCCTAAAATACTAAAATGTCCCTACCCTAAACTAAATTACAAATAGCCCTGAAAAGGGCCTTTTGTGGGGCATTGCCCCAAAGTAACCAGCTCTATTACCAGCACTTAAAAGGGCCTTTTGCGGGGCATTGCCCCAAAGTAACCAGCTCTATTACCAGCGGGGCATTGTCCCAAAGTAATCAGCTCTTTTACCTGTAATCTGACCCCCCTACACCGCCGCCACCTATATTAAATATATTATCCCCTAATCTGACCCCCCTACACCGCCGCCACCTATATTAACTATATTAACCCTAATTATATTAGGGTTAATATAGTTATTATATTATATATATTATTAATATAGTTAATAATTAATATAGTTATTATATTATATATATTAACTATATTAACCCTATCTAACCCTAACACCCCTAACTTAATTATTATTGCAATAAATCTAAATAATATTAATCTTATTAACTAAAATATTCATATTTAAAATTAAATACCTATAAAATAAACCTTAAGATAGCTACAATATAATGAATAATTACATTGTAGCTATTTTAGGGTTTATATTTATTTTACAGGTAACTTGGTATTTATTTTAACTAGGTACAATAGCTATTAAATAGTTAATAACTATTTAATAGCTACCTAGTTAAAATAATTACCAATTTACCTGTAAAATAAATCCTAACCTAAGTTACAAATACACCTACACTATCAATAAATTAATTAAATAAACTACAATTATCTAAACTAAAATATAATTAAATACACTAAACTAAATTACAAAAAAGAAAAAAAGATTACAAGAATTTTAAGCTAATTACACCTAATCTAAGCCCCCTAATAAAATAACAAAGCCCCCCAAAATAAAAAAATGTCCCTACCCTAAACTAAATTACAAAAAGTAATCAGCTCTATTACCAGCCCTTAAAAGAGGCTTTTGTGGGGCATTGCCCCAAAGTAATCAGCTCTTTTACCTGTGAAAAAAAAGAACAACCCCCCCATTACAACCCACCACCCACACACCCCTACTCTAAAACCCACCCTATCCCCCCTTAAAAAATCCTAAGTCTAACCCCCAAGTGCTCCTTACCTGTCCTGAAGACCGGCGGAGAAGGTCCTGTTCCAGGCGGTGAAGTCTTCTTCCAGGCGGTGACCTCTTCTTCTTCCAGGAACCAGCCGGCGCGGAGTGGAGGAGTTGAAGACCGATGACTGCGGAGCTGAAGACCGTCCTCTCTGGAACTGAAGATCGGCGACCCTGGAACTGAAGACCGGAGCCATGGAGCGTGGAGGATCCTCGTCATACATTCGCCGCCGTACACTGAATCGGAATTCAAGGTACGCAATTAAAAATGGCGTCCCTTGAATTCCTATTGGCTGATTTGAGCCTTCAAATTCAAATCAGCCAATCGGATGAAAGCTACTGTAATTCTATTGGCTGATTAGAATAGCCAATAGAATTACAGTAGCTCTTATTCTATTGGCTAATCAAATCAGCCAATAGAATTAAAGTAGCTCTCATCCGATTGGCTGATGTAATAATCAATCCTGCTTAGTTTGATTACTAGTATAGGTATGTAGCACAATATCAATTGAGAGTACTATTACTTGGTAAACCCATATGGATATATGTGCAGTTAATATAGATTAATGTTTCCCTACAAAAAGTACACACTAAAGTATTATCTGTATTATAGGAATCAAAATCAAATGCAATCTTAGAAATAAGCAGGCTTGTAATAATACAAAAGGATATAGGAATAGGTGAAACTTTCTTAAGAATAAGTAAGGAATAATTATAATATATTGCGTAACATGAGATATTGAACACACAGCAAGTAAGTCTTATCCAATGTAGTATTGATAGATTGTTATAATGGAGAACTTCTGCAGATATGATTATAGTTGCAAACGTAGTAATGTACCTTGAAAACTGTGAATGCGGTAAGTAAGGACAAACACTTCCGGGTTCTGTGGGCTGCGGCTGCAGCAGCAGCAGAGACACGCTGAAGCCAGCTAACAGTCAGCGTGTGACGTCACGATTCTCCGGTGCAGCAGAAATCAACATAAGGATAATATAACAGAACAAATAAGATTAACAGATAAGAGCTTCAATAACCGGTTATTCTTTATGGCAGCCACAGACTTGGTTGATAAATAATATGAGCTGATAAGTTGAAACAGGTAACGTAACTTCCCAAAATAAAGACAGTCTTGAATAAATGAAAAGTACTTGCCAAAGTAAGATGTTGCAACAGGCTGGAAATAAATATTAAATCCGTAGTAGGTAGATCTTGAATGAGGTAACTTGAGTTGCTGAAAAGTTTAGATACAATATTAACCTTCCAGAGGTATCAGAGGCTCAGTGTTACTCTGAGGAAAATAACAAAATACTAAGCAAGGTGTGTTCAGTGAACAGGTGTTTTATGAGAGTAAGTAAGATATGATTGGTTGAATTCTAATTAAGGAAACAGTACACCCAAAAGCCTGACATGACTCCCCCCTCAAACAAGCTGATCCTCAGCTTGAAGTCTGGGGCGATCTGGATATCTCCTGTGGAATTGGGAAACAAGTCGAGGAGCATTAAGATTAGATGCGGGTTCCCAAGAGTCATCTTCCTCCGAGTACCCCTTCCACCTAATTAAATATTCCAGAATACCCTTGGAAAACCTTGAGTCAAGTACTTCTTTAACTTCATAGATTTCTGAGTCTTGGATGGAAGTGGTTGGTAGTAATTGGGGTGTGTTATTTCTAGTAGGAACGTATGGTTTGAGGAGGGAAACATGGAAAGTCGGATGTATTCTCATAGATGAAGGTAAATCCAGAGTGACTGCATTCTGATTTATTACCCTAGTGATAGGGAATGGTCCACAGAATTTTTGTGTCATTTTCCTACTAGGAAGATGTAGCTTTAGGTTTTTAGTTGACAACCATACCTGGTCTCCAATTTGATATGAAGGTGGTTGTCTGTGTCTCAAATCATAATAGTGCTTTTGGGAAGTCTGAGCTTTTGAAATGTTTTCCTTGATAACCCGAAAATTGTCTAGAAGTGCATTATTCCATTCATCTACAAGAGGAGAATTGGAAGGAGAAGTACTAACTGAAGTGATGGTTGGATGGTACCCATAATTTGCGAAGAATGGAGATAATTTTGTGGATGAATTGGTTAGATTATTGTAGGAAAATTCAGCGAAGGGTAAGTATGTTATCCAATTGTCTTGCTGGTAGGAACAAAAACATCGTAGGTACTCATCTAACCATTGATTGATTCTCTCAACCTGTCCGTTTGCTTGTGGATGAAATGCAGTGGTGTATTGATGGGTTATGTTAAGAGATTGACAGAGACTTTTCCAGAATTTAGATGTGAACTGGGAACCCCTGTCAGATATCAAAACTGTTGGTACCCCATGAAGCCGAATCACATGTTGTATAAATAAGTTAGCTGTTTCTGCTAAAGTGGGAAGCTTATGAAATGGAATAAAATGCGACATTTTGGTGAAACTATCAACAACTACCATGATGGTGGTATAATTCTTTGATGGAGGTAAATCCACAATGAAGTCAACTCCTACTTGTTTCCAAGGTCTGTCAGATGTTGGAATTGATATTAAAAGTCCATAAGGTAATTTCCGCTCAGTTTTGCATACTTGACAAGTAACACAAGTCTTAATATAATCTGAAACAGTTTCCTTCAAATGAGGCCACCAATATGTCCTTGTTATAAGTTCGATGGTGCGTGATTCCCCTGGATGTCCCGCTAAGGGTGAATCATGGTGATGTTGTAAAATTTGTTGTCTCAATTCTTTAGGAATATAAATCATATTCTTGTAGTAGTATAATCCGTCCTTCAATTCCAAAGGAACCTTAGTGTCAGTAGGTGAATTTTTTGAAGAGTTCTTTATATCAGTTAGAAAGTCTGAAGTTAATCCGATGAAGCGTTCAGGAGGAATTATAGCAGTAGGATTTTCGTTAGGAATAGGTTCGGATAGTTGTCGAGAGAGTGCATCCGCTTTTCCATTTTTGTTTGCTGGGCGGTATTGGATTTGAAAGTCGAATCTTGCAAAGTAGAGACTCCACCGTACCTGTCTAGCTGATAGAGTCTTGTTATTTTGCAGGTATTGGAGGTTTTTGTGGTCAGTGTAAATTATGAAGGGCATTTTTGCACCTTCTAGTAGGTGTCTCCAAAATTCTAAAGATTTACGGATGGCGAGTAATTCTTTGTCTCCTATTGCGTAATTCCTCTCTGCTGATGTCATACTTTTTGAAAAGTAGGAGATTGGATGTAGAGGATCTTTAGGTGTTTTCTGTTGTGAAAGTACTGCCCCAATCGCAAAGTCTGAGGAATCAACTTCCAATACGTATTGTAAATCAACATTAGGAAATTTGAGTATGGGTGCTTCTGTGAAAGTTTGTTTCAAGAAGTCAAATACTTTGGAATGACTTTGATTCCAATGGAATTGTTGGGTTGAACCAGTAAGTTGTGTGAGTGGTCTCACTATTGATGAAAAATTCTTTATAAATTTTCTGTAATAATTGGCAAACCCCAAAAACCTTTGGAGAGACTTCTTATCTTTAGGAGTTGGCCAATTTTTTACTGAATCAACCTTCTCGGTTTGCATTTGGATACCAGCAGGAGATATAGTGTAACCTAAGAATGAGATAGTGGTATTGTGGAATGAACACTTTTCTAATTTGGCATATAGTTTATGTGTTTGTAACCGAGCTAATACCCAACGTACATGTTTTATATGTTCTGGCAAATTGTTGGAGTAAATTAGGATGTCGTCTAAGTATACTACTAGACATATGTCTAATAAATCCCGGAAGATATCATTAATAAAGTGTTGGAACGTTGCGGGGGCATTACAGAGACCGAATGGCATCACTAGGTAATCATAGAGTCCATAGCGAGTTCTGAATGCTGTGAGCCATTCGTCTCCTTCTCTTATACGTATGAGATTGTATGCCCCACGCAAGTCCAACTTAGTAAAGATGGTAGCATTACTTAATCTTTCAATTAATTCTGGTATGAGAGGTAACGGATATCGGTTTTTTACCGTCCGTTTATTAAGCTCTCGGTAATCTATTATCGGCCTGAGGGAAGTGTCTTTGTTGGTTACAAAGAACATTCCAGCTGCTGTGGGTGAAGAAGAGGGTCTGATGAAACCCTTTCTAAGATTATCTTGTAAGTATTGTTTAAGATGTAATAACTCAGGGTGACTCAATGGATACAAATGACCAACCGGTAATGTTGCACCTGGAATTAATTCAATTGGGCAATCATAAACCCGATGAGGTGGAAGAGTTTCTGCCTCAACTTTACTAAAGACCTCTATGAAGTCCTGGTATGGTTCCGGTATTTGAATCTGTTCTAATTCTGTGTGTAGTATTTTATGATGTGGGAAGCATGTATTTTCACAGAATTTTGATTGGAAGGCAACAGTTAAAGTAGACCAATCAATATAGGGGTTATGTGTCTGAAGCCAGTATAACCCTAATACAATAGGGAAATGAGGTGATGGAATTACATCGAATGTTATATATTCAGTGTGGCCATCTTCAGTAATAACTAATATAGGTACTGTGTTGTGAGTTATAGGACTATTTGCAATTACAGAGCCATCAATAACTTTGATTGAAACTGGTGTTTTCTTTAATACAATAGGTATTTTATTTTTCAATACAGTAGATTTGTCTATAAAGTTTCCAAAGGCTCCAGAGTCAACGATGGCAGAAGTAGCCAATCTATTAAGGTCCCACTGCAAAAGGAGAGTTAGTTTGCAATAAGAAATTTGTTTATCTAGACTTTGAGTATTGTTAATATGAACAAACTTACTCTTTTTATTTTTTTGTAATGTTGGACAATTCATAACTGTATGACTGGGATTTGCACAATACATACAGAGGTGATTAGTTCTTCTTCTTATCCTTTCTTCAGGGGTTAATGGTCCACGAATAACTCCTATTTCCATGGGGGTGACATGCTCCATTGGAGGTGATTTTATGTGTGCAGAGGTGGACATAGTGGCTTTAAATGTTGGATCTGAATAACCACGTTCAGCTTTGCGTTCCCTGAGCCTCCGGTCAATTTGGGTTGAGACTTTTATTAATGCATCCAGGGTACTTGGAAGCTCTATACGTGCTAGCTCATCCTTGACAGGATCAGACAGTCCCAATCTAAATTGGTTTCTGAGCGAAACCAAACTCCATGCTGAGTCTGATGCGTACAGCTTAAATTCAGTGGTATATTCCTCCACTGTCTTTTTTCCTTGTTTTAAACTCCTCATCTTTTGTTCAGCCGTTAGTTGAATATCAGTATCTCTATATAGCTCATCCATGGCTTGGAAAAAATTTGTTAGTGAATCTAGTAGAGGGTCATTTGTTTCACACAAATGATCTGCCCAAATTCTGGGTTCAGATCTTAGAAAAGATATTGTAGACAAAACCCTTACCCTGTCAGTGGGGTAAGTTTTTGGTTTTAAATTGAAGAGCAGGTAGCAGGCATTTTTAAACTGCCTATAGGTTTTCCTATTACCATTATATAATTCTGGCAAGCTTATCTGTGGTTCAGAACTGGGGGTTTGTTGTTCTTTTACCTCCTTTATAAGCTCTCTGAGAACCTGATTTTCTAGTTGTAAGTCCAAGATAGCCTGTCCCATTTTGTCTACCTTTTGACTCAGGTTATAGACTACTTGGGGAATTTCAGCAGGTTCCATTTTCTTTTAGGGCTTAGTATTATGTAATAATCAATCCTGCTTAGTTTGATTACTAGTATAGGTATGTAGCACAATATCAATTGAGAGTACTATTACTTGGTAAACCCATATGGATATATGTGCAGTTAATATAGATTAATGTTTCCCTACAAAAAGTACACACTAAAGTATTATCTGTATTATAGGAATCAAAATCAAATGCAATCTTAGAAATAAGCAGGCTTGTAATAATACAAAAGGATATAGGAATAGGTGAAACTTTCTTAAGAATAAGTAAGGAATAATTATAATATATTGCGTAACATGAGATATTGAACACACAGCAAGTAAGTCTTATCCAATGTAGTATTGATAGATTGTTATAATGGAGAACTTCTGCAGATATGATTATAGTTGCAAACGTAGTAATGTACCTTGAAAACTGTGAATGCGGTAAGTAAGGACAAACACTTCCGGGTTCTGTGGGCTGCGGCTGCAGCAGCAGCAGAGACACGCTGAAGCCAGCTAACAGTCAGCGTGTGACGTCACGATTCTCCGGTGCAGCAGAAATCAACATAAGGATAATATAACAGAACAAATAAGATTAACAGATAAGAGCTTCAATAACCGGTTATTCTTTATGGCAGCCACAGACTTGGTTGATAAATAATATGAGCTGATAAGTTGAAACAGGTAACGTAACTTCCCAAAATAAAGACAGTCTTGAATAAATGAAAAGTACTTGCCAAAGTAAGATGTTGCAACAGGCTGGAAATAAATATTAAATCCGTAGTAGGTAGATCTTGAATGAGGTAACTTGAGTTGCTGAAAAGTTTAGATACAATATTAACCTTCCAGAGGTATCAGAGGCTCAGTGTTACTCTGAGGAAAATAACAAAATACTAAGCAAGGTGTGTTCAGTGAACAGGTGTTTTATGAGAGTAAGTAAGATATGATTGGTTGAATTCTAATTAAGGAAACAGTACACCCAAAAGCCTGACAGCTGATTTGAATTTGAAGGCTCAAATCAGCCAATAGGAATTCAAGGGACGCCAATTTTAATCGCGTACCTTGAATTACGATTCAGTGTACGGCGGCAATCGTATGAAGAGGATCCTCCACGCTCCATGGCTCCGGTCTTCAGTTCCAGCGTCGCCGATCTTCAGTTCCAGAGAGGACGGTCTTCAGCCCCGCGGTCATCGGGCTTCAACTCCTCCGCTCCGGCTGGTTCCTGGAAGAAGAAGAGGTCGCCGCCTGGAAAAAGACTTCTCCGCCTGGAACAGGACCTTCTCTGCCGGTCTTCAGGACAGGTAAGGAGCACTTGGGGGTTAGACTTAGGTTTTTTTTAAGGGGGGATAGGGTGGGTTTTAGAGTAGGGGTGTGTGGGTGGTAGGTTGTAATGGGGGGGTTGTTTTTTTATTCACAGGTAAAAGAGCTGATTACTTTGGGGCAATTCCCCACAAAAGGCCCTTATAAGGGCTGGTAATAGAGCTGATTACTTTTTGTAATTTAGTTTAGGGTAGGGACATTTTTTTTTATTTTGGGGGGCTTTGTTATTTTATTAGGGGGCTTAGAATAGGTGTAATTATCTTAAAATTCTTGTAATCTTTTTTTATTTTTTGTAATTTAGTGTTTGTTTGTTTTTGTAATTTAGTTTAGTGTATTTAATTATATTTTAGTTTAGATAATTGTAATTTATTTAATTTATTGATAGTGTAGGTGTATTTGTAACTTAGGTTAGGATTTATTTTACAGGTAAATTGGTAATTATTTTAACTAGGTAGCTATTAAATAGTTATTAACTATTTAATAGCTATTGTACCTAGTTAAAATAAATACCAAGTTAAATACCAAGTTACCTGTAAAATAAATATAAACCCTAAAATAGCTACAATGTAATTATTAATTATATTGTAGCTATCTTAGGGTTTATTTTATAGGTAAGTATTTAGTTTTAAAGAGGAATATTTTAGTTAATAATATTAATATTATTTAGATTTATTGCAATAATAATTAAGTTAGGGGTGTTAGGGTTAGATAGGGTTAATATAGTTAATATATATAATATAATAACTATATTAACTATATTACCCTAGTATAATTAGGGTTAATATAGTTAATATAGGTGGCGGCGGTGTAGGGGGGTCAGATTAGGGGTTAATATATTTAATATAGGTGGCGGCGGTGTAGGGGGATTAGATTAGGGGTTAATATATTTAATATAGGTGGCGGCGGTGTAGGGGGGTCAGATTACAGGTAAAAGAGCTGATTACTTTGGGGCAATGCCCCGCAAAAGGCCTGTGCAGTGTAGGGACACTTTAGTATTTTAGGGGGTAATACATTTATTATAGGTGGCGGCGGTGTAGGGGGATTAGATTAGGGGTTAATACATTTAATATAGGTGGCGGCGGTGTAGGGGGATTAGATTAGGGTTTAATACATTTAATATAGGTGGCGGCGGTGTAGGGGGATTAGATTAGGGGTTAATCATTTTAATATAGGTGGCGGCAGTGTAGGGGGATTAGATTAGTGGTTAATAATTTTAATAGAGGTGGCGGCGGGGTAGGGGGCTCACATTAGGGGGTAATAATTTTAATATAGGTGGCGGCGGTGTAGAGGGCTCACATTAGGTGGTTAGATATATAGGTGGCAGCGGTGTAGAGGGCTCACATTAGGGGGTTAGATATATAATATAGGTGGCGGCGGTGTAGGGGGCTCACATTAGGGGGTAATACAGTTAATATAGGTGGTGGCGGGGTCAGGGAGCGGTGGTTTAGGGGTTAATACATTTATTGTTAGCAGTGAGAGGGGTGATTGCGGATAGAGGGGTATATGTGTCGGGCTATGTTTGGGAGGCGTGTTAGACAGTAACGGGAGATTTTATAATTTAGTCAGTTTTTGTAGGTGGCGGCGGTGTAGGGGGATTAGATTAGGGGTTAATCATTTTAATATAGGTGGCAGCAGTGTAGGGGGATTAGATTAGTGGTTAATAATTTTAATAGAGGTGGCGGCGGGGTAGGGGGCTCACATTAGGGGGTAATAATTTTAATATAGGTGGCGGCGGTGTAGAGGGCTCACATTAGGTGGTTAGATATATAATATAGGTGGCAGCGGTGTAGAGGGCTCACATTAGGGGGTTAGATATATAATATAGGTGGCGGCTGTGTAGGGGGCTCACATTAGGGGGTAATACAGTTAATATAGGTGGTGGCGGGGTCAGGGAGCGGTGGTTTAGGGGTTAATACATTTATTGTTAGCAGTGAGAGGGGTGATTGCGGATAGAGGGGTATATGTGTCGGGCTATGTTTGGGAGGCGTGTTAGACAGTAACGGGAGATTTTATAATTTAGTCAGTTTTTGTAGGTGGCGGCAGTTTCTAAAGTGCCGTAAGTTACTGGCGACTCCAGAAATTTGTACTTACGCAGATTTCTGGACATCGGTAGTTTGTCAGACTTACAGCACTTTAGCATCTGACGGCGCAGTATATGTGATAGCTCGAGTTGCTAGGTGAAATTACGGGCGACGTGGGTTCCCTTGCTTGCGCCGAAAACTATGCAGTATATCGGATCACGCCCCAGGTCCTGAACTCACTCTGTCAACCAACAATCTCATCTCCTGGGCACTGGCTGCTTCAACATTTCTACTCATCAGGTGTACCCTCACCTACCTTGCATGAAGTGTTAAAGGGTCAGTAAAGTCAAAAACATACTTTCATTATTCAGATAGAGCATGCAATTTTAAACAACTTTGCACAACTTCTGTTGTCTAATTTGTTATGTTGCCTTTGTATCATTTGTTGGAAAACATACCTGTTTGTTCAAGAGCAGCAATGCAGTAAAGTAAGCTAGCTGCTGATTAGTGGATGCACTATATGCCTCTTGTTATTGGCTCGCCTGGTGTGCTCAGCTAGCTCCCAGTAGTGTATTGCTGCTCCTAACAAAGGATAGCAAATGAATGAAGCAAATTTGATACTAGAACTAAATTGGAAATTTAAAGTTGTATGCTCTATCTGAATCATGAATGAATAAAAATGTGTTTCTTGTCCCATCAGTGGAGAGACTGCCCTGGGCCTATATGCTGAGTGCGTAACTTATAAAAATAAAGATTATCAAAACGACACCAAAGCAATTTTACCCATCAGTGCATTATTACCGGTATCATAGGTTGCGGGCTCCTGCACTATGTGATGAGCACCTACAAAACTTAGTTCACACTACTGTAGTATCAGTTGTATACCATTCCGTTACACGACCAGAACGTTTACCATCTGCTTATGTAACACACTAGATGTGACCCAATTACAAAACTAGCTAAAAAAGACACTTTTTATTGTACAAATGAATTGTCCATTTGACAGATACAGTCTTCTCATGGTAACTTTACAGTCCTTCTTGGCTCCCAACACCTTAACCTGCTACCCGCCTCAGTCCGTGTCAGAGACACCACGCCCCGTGCCCTTCCTACTTTCGCTGCTCACTTTACGACTGTTCTGTAACTTCTTTACTGACAGAAAATTATATATGGCAGCAGTTAATACCATCTCGGGAAGTCAAAGATTTAACTCGAATCCACCGTATTACTGACACACCGTATCCTTCAATCATTATACACAATTACACATAAGCTTCGTTGTCCCTTAGCAACAAGTAAGACTTCTACGACATTGGCGTGATAACGTCACGATACGGCGCAGTCGCACACGCTTCGACTTGGCTGCGTATTACGTCATCTGCGGTGGTAGGTGCTCGCGGTAAGGCGGTTAGCTTTCCCCCTGAAATTCGGTTATTGCAGCTTGTGTGGGATTTGGTACCGTTATTCTGCGGTCGGCGAGAGAAAAAGCAGCACGTTTTCTAGCAGATTATCTACACGGTAACACAATGAGTGTGGAGGCGTACGGGCCCAGCTCGCAGACGCTCACCTTCCTGGACACAGAGGAGGCCGAGTTGCTGGGGGCAGACACTCAAGGCTCGGAGTTTGAGTTTACCGACTTCACGTTACCAAGCCAGACACAGACTCAGGGACAGACGCAGAGTCAACTGGATGGACAGGTAGGCCCGAGGCTGGGGACTTCCGGGGATGCTAAGGGAGGGAGAACGATGCGGCCTTTGGGACCTCGTGTAATAGTGCCATTGCTGGCTGTCACTGTGTCTGTTTTAGTCCAAGCTATTGACATGTCAGCACCTTGTTTATGTCCTGATTCCAATTATGGCTCTCAATGAGTCAAAGCACACGGAATTCGTGGATAGCTTGTGCTGGCCTTGTTAGATGTGAAGTATGTGGGTCAATTCCGGGTAATGATTTGTCTTTAAGTAAATGATACAAGCACCTTGGGTATTCTGTGCAAGTGATGCATTTAAAATGCTCGTGCTCAGAGCGTATTTAAAGGGACAGTTAAGTAAAAAATCCCTTCATGTTTCAGATAAGGCATGTCATTTTAAACAATTTTCCAGTTTACGTTTATCACCAATTTTGCTTTGTTCTCTTGGTGTTCTTAGTTGAAAGCTAAACCTAAGAAGGCTCATATGCTAATGTATAAGCCCTTGAAGGCTGCCTCTTATCACATGCTTTTTTATTTGCTGTTCACAACAGGGGAGAGCTAGTTCATGTGGCAGAAACCGCACTAATTGGCTAAAATGCAAGTCAATAGATAATAAATAAAAAGTCATGTGATCAGGGGGCTGTCAGAAGATGCTTAGATACAAGTTAATCACAGAGGTAAAAAGTATATTAATATAACAGTGTTGGTTATGGGGAATGGGTATTAAAGGGATTATCTATCTTTTTAAACAATAATAATTCTGGCGTTTACTGTACCTTTAAATCTGAAAACAGCTATATTTTTTTGCTAATAAAAGTGTATTGCTTCTTTTCAATACCGAAATGCATTTCAATTTTGACTGGAATATCCCTTTTAAAGTGACGTTAAACAATTTTTTTTCTCTTGTGCATGTGAAAAAAAGTTATTAAACATACTGTTTGCAAGGACAAGGTTAATTTAAAGATGATTAAAATGTAGAAACCAGCAATAAATATATTGTTCACGGAGGGATGTCTTAACAGGAATGACTGGAAACAGAATTCTCAAGCTGAAAAATGTATAAGGTTTAAACTACCTTATGTACATTAAATGCTTTAAAAAATGCTTGTCCCTTTAGAGAGTATTTTAACCCTTTGAGTGCTATGCACTTTCCCACCTGGGTGCTAAGATTTTTTTAATGTTTTTTTTAAATTATTTCAGACCCCCCAATACTTAAATTACCTTTCCAATGGTGGGTCTTGGGGGTCTGTATCTGCTTAGATGCCTGAGATACAGGCTTCTAAGCAGCATGCCCCCTGCTCCTAAACTTAACAATAAAGTTGCACAGTGATGTCACCACGTTATTGCGCGTGATGTCACCACGCAAAACGGGATGTCCCGACGATGCCTGTCACTACAGGCACGATCGCCAGGGTAGGAGTGGGTGGGAGCCCCCAGATCTCCCTCAAGGTGGGAGAGTGCTAGTGACGGCTCTGAGTCGTCATTAAGACCAGAGTGGGAAACTCTGTGACGGCTCAGAGCAGTCATTAGCACTCAAAGGGTTAAAATGTCTCTAGTTGTGTGTTAAAATGTTTTCTTTTGGAGGTGTCTCTTTCCACCAGTAAGTCTGTGGTAGTTGCCCTAATTAGCCAATAAGAAAATTATTTCTTCGGATCTGATGTGTGCAAATATTTCAAAACTGCAACATTTTAGAACAGCCAAATAAAGAATTGTTAGCATCTGTTCATAAGATTTTGGTATCTTAATAGTCTTTTAGAGGGACAGTCAACTCAAAAAATGTTATTTAAAAAGATAGATAATACCTTTTTATTACCCATTCCCCAGTTTTGCATGCCAACATGGTTATATTAATGCACTTTTTACCTCTGTGATTACCTTGTATCTAAGTCTCTTCTGACAGCCCCCTGATCACATGACTTTTATTATCTATTGACTTGCATTTTATCCAATTAGTGCAGTGTCTGCCACAACCCATGGGTGTGAGCACAATGTTATCTATATGGCTCACATAACCTAGCATTCCCCTGTTGTGAAAAGCTAATAAAAAAGCATGTGATAAGAGGCAGTCTTTAGTGGCTTAGAAACGGGCAGAAATTTGGAGGTTTAAATGTTATAAAGTATATTAATATAACAATGTTTGGTTGCGCAAAGCTGGAGAATGGGTAGTAAAGGCGTTTATTATCTTTTTAAACAATAACAATTTTGATGTTGACTGTCCCTTTAAATCTGTATATATCTGGTCAAATCAAAATTTCAGTTAATTTGCAGCAGATCTACTTGAATTTACAGCTTTATCAAGGAATCAAACTCAGGGTGTTTGGATTTTTAAACACTTTACTCACAATTGCTTAACTTATGTATATGCACAGGGCCTATGATTACCCAAAAAATTAACTCGCCCACCGGGAGTGTAACTGAAATAAATCTCCAGCCTGCAAGAAAATGTACTTGCCCGTGCGCATCTGCATGTGTGTACATTAAAAAGGACAAAGTACACCTTGTTATAATCTCACAAACTTGTATTCTTTATTTTTTGTATACATTCCTGACATTGGTCCAATTATACAATCATTGAACTACGGAATAGTGCAAAATTAGACTTTAGTGAACTCGTATTGATACATTTGAAGCAAATATTGAAAATAAAATTAGTAACTGAGCCTGTCATTTGTATTGAACTCAATACAGAAGTACCTGATCTATGCACATGAAGCATTGTTGAAACTGTTTACAGATGTCAGAGTGCTCTGGGAAGTTAAACACAATCAGGAACCCCACCAAGTCTTGACACCTCAAACTCTTCTGCTTGTTCCTCATAATTTTCAAGATGATAAAAAGGGATTGGAACCTTTCCTTAATTCTGCGGGTATTGTGCTCCTTACAAAATTGTGCATCACCTGCGACAGCGCTAACAAGGTAGTATTGTGTCCCACAAAACATAAAGCGTTTTCCGTTAAGGAAATTGGTTGCTGTGACATCAGTAAAATCTGATCCAGAACACAAGCTTGTTGCATTAATGCTCCCAAATAAGTGCCTAAAAATATATAGTGCGCCCTGCTGTGACATCACTAACACCGGACCACAAGCTAGTATTAAGGAGCTGCCAAAAATAGTGCAGCTGCAGTATTAAGCTGGAAAAAAAAAAGTACAGCTGCTGGGACACAATATTATGCCCCCAGAAAAATAGTGCAAAGCTGCCATGGTGAGATCGCCAGCCAGGCTGCTAAATTGAAAATTTTATTTGGCCGCAAGAATTTTTACTTTACATTGGCGACCGGACCGGTCTATTCATATGCCCTGTATGCATGTTTATACATGGCTAATACATTACAATGGTGTATAATAGACTTCCATTATTTATTTGCTCTTATTTGTCCAGAAAACATCTAGCAGTGAATTTAATTTACTTTAAACTCAAGACTCTCTTTTACAGGCCAGGGTGCCCTGGAACAAGACTCATCATTATCATCCCTATTATTAATGCTTTAGGTTTTTATTCATTCTATTATTTATATAGCCCTAACAAGTAAATTAAAATGACCTAGTCCAGGACTCGACAAAACCAGGAGCCTGGGAGCCACTGGCTCCTAGAAGTTTACCCCTGGCTCCTAACTTTTTGGGTTATTATCCATATATCTATATACAAATCCAACTGCCTGGCTCCTGAATATTCTTTCTGGCTCCTAATTTTTGAACATATTTGTCAACCACTGACCTAGTCTTAAAACAATCTCTATTGTCACATTACTCTGCAGAGGCGTGTATCGTCCTTTTTCTCCAGAAGTCGGTCCACCTGGACAGAGAGAGTGTGAAGCACAATCAGCTGGGAACTGAACGCCAGCCTGCGTGTCTTGTGTTATAAGAATTGTGTGTTGACACATCTGTCTTTTTAGTTACAAGATTATGTTATGCAGCGCCTTTTTTTTTGTTCAGGGTTTACAAACATAACCTTTCCATATTCTACACAGCCATTGTTAGCTCCCTCTAACTCATTTTTATACGTCTCTTATTGGCTTTAGCAGAGATCTTAAGATAAAAGGCTTTTAAACCTAGGAAAACTTTGGATACAACATGGTGGCACCTATTACTTTATGGACACTAAAATGTATCAAAATAAGTATGGCGTCTTGTTATAAAATGATCCCCCCCCCCCTTTTTTTTTTTCTCTCTCTCTGCACCATCTAAAATAAGTGTTGTGTTAAAAAATTTATTTAAAAAAAAATAATGTTCCTTTGCTGAATAATTCTGTTTTTTTTTTTTTTTTTTTTTTTTTTTTTTTTTTTTTAGTTGTGCCCATCAGCCAATGAGATGTACAGTCCCCAGGCTCAGTTTAACACAATATTGCACTTCCTGTTTGTTTCACATTAACATTAAACATCTCTTTCTAAACCCTCTTCATGCTACTATAATTAACTGTTACTCTGTAATATACATTATCTATAAAAAAAAAAAAAATAAAAAAAAAATCTTGCATAGTATGTCCCCTTTAGTGGATGTGTGTCTTCAAAACTATGTAGTTGGCCGAATAGAAAATGAAAACACATTCTATAAGTGTGTCTGTGTGTAAAGCAGGGTGTAAACAATGATAGATTCCATGGAAACTAGAAATGTGGCCTGGCTCTTATTAATTTACTTGCATTTTGTGTAATGCTCCTTACAAAGTGTAGGTGGTTCCTCAGTGTTCTTTTTGGTATACATTTATGTCAAGCCCTGTAATAATGTTCTAATATTACACATCTGAGCCTTCCGGTGAAATAGTATTTTTATAGTTATATTGCTCATCAAAAATTGGGTGATGTGGGGCCTAATAAGTAGGTCCTGGTGTCAAATTGCATTTCTTTTCAGTTATGGCGTTTCAGCTTTAGAAGGTGTAGGGGTACTTACTGCCTTTGCTGATTCTGCGCTTTGTACTAGCATAGCAGCTGGTTAGTTCCATCTGTACTAACCATGTTTAGTGCTTTACACCCTTACTTTGACTGGAATATTAGACTCTAGCTCCGACAACATTGTGTGTGTGTGTAATATATATGAGGTTGTATTTAGTACTGAATACAAGATGATTAACCCCTTAAGGACCAAGGCCATTTTTCAATTTCTTTCCCTTAAAGACCAGGGCTATTTTTACATTTCTGCGTTGTTTGTGTTTAGCTGTAATTTTCCTCTTACTCATTTACTGTACCCACACATATTATATACCGTTTTTCTCGCCACTAAATGGACTTTCTAAAGATACCATTATTTTCATCATATCTTATAATTTATTATTAAAAAAATTATAAAATATGAGGAAAAAATGGAAAAAAAACACACTTTTTCTAACTTTGACCCCCAAAATCTGTTACACATCTACAACCACCAAAAAACAACCATGGTAAATAGTTTCAAAATTTTGTCCTGAGTTTAGAAATACCCAATGTTAACATGTTCTTTGCTTTTTTTGCAAGTTATAGGGCAATAAATACAAGTAGCACTTTGCTATTTCAAAACCACTTTTTTTTCACAATGAGTGCTAGTTACATTGGAACCCTGATATCTGTCAGGAATACCTGAATATCCCTTAACATGTATATATTTTTTTTTAGAAGACATCCCAAAGTATTGATCTAGGCCCATTTTGGTATATTTTATGCCACCATTTCACCGCCAAATGCGATCAAATAAAAAAAATTGTTCAATTTTTCACAAATTTTTTCACAAACTTTAGGTTTCTCACAGAAATTATTTACAAACAACTTGTGCAATTATGGCATAAATGGTTGTAAATGCTTCTCTGGGATCCCCTTTGTTCAGAAATAGCAGACTTATATGGCTTTGGTGTTGCTTTTTGGTAATTAGAAGGCTGCTAAATGCCACTGCGCACCACACGTGTTTTATGCCCAGCAGTGAAGGGGTTAATTAGGGAGCATGTAGGGAGCTTGTAGAGTTAATTTTAGCTTTAGTGTAGTAGACAACCCAAAGTATTGATCTAGGCCCATTTTGGTATATTTAATGCCACCATTTCACCGCCAAATGCGATCAAATTTTAAAAAACGTAAATTTTTTCGCAATTTTAGGTTTCTCACTGAAATTATTTACAAACAGCTTGTGCAATTATGGCACAAATGGTTGTAAATGCTTCTCTGGGATCCCCTTTGTTCAGAAATAGCAGACATATATGGTTTTGGCGATGCTTTTTGGTAATTAGAAGGCTGCTAAATGCCGCTGCACATCACACGTGTATTATGTCTAGCAGTGAAGGGGTTAATTAGGGATCTTGTAGGGAACTTGCAGGGTTAATGTTAGCTTCAGTGTAGAGATCAGCCTCCCATCTAACACAGCAGACCCCCTGATCCCTCCCAAACAGCTCTCTTCCCTCCCCCACCCCACAATTGTCCCCGCCATCTTAAGTACTGGCAGAAAGTCTGCCAGTACTAAAATAAAAGGTATCTTTTTTTTTTTTTAGCATATTTACATATGCTGCTGTGTAGCATCCCCCTTAGCCCCAAACCTCCCTGATCCCCCCCCCAAACAGCTCTCTAACCCTCCCCCTCTACATTATTGGGAGCCATCTTGGGTACTGGCAGCTGTCTGCCAGTACCCAGTTTACAAAAAAAATATATTTTTTTTTATTTTTCCCCCCACTTTTCTGTAGTGTAGCTTCCCCCCCCCCAAACCCCCTCCCAGATCTCTTAGATTATATATATATATATATATATATATATATATATATATATATATATATATATATATATATATATATATATATATATATATATATATATAAAAAATGTTTTTATACCCCCCTCTCTCCCTCTAAATATAGAAAATCTGTTCCATAGTGTAATGGTTCCCACCCGCTCCCTCCCCGTGCACGCGCCTGCCCGCCTCCCCCGTGCACGCGCCTGTGCGCGCCCCCAGCGAGCCCGCCCACGATCCCACCCACCGCTGCATTACGTAATGCACCGATGGCCGCCCACCCGCCTCCCACGTCGGCTCCCACCCACCAACGATTGCGGGCCATCGATGTCCGGTGCAGAGAGGGCCACAGAGTGGCTCTCTCTGCATCGGATGGGGTAAAATGTTATTGCAGTGATGCCTCGATATCGAGGCATCACTGCAATAACCGGAAAGCGGCTGGAAGCGATCAGGATCGCTTCCAGCCGCTTTCAACCCCAACGTCGTACAGGGTACGTCGCTGGTCTTTAAAGACCAGGTTTTGTGCGACGTACCCTGTACGACGCATGTCGTTAAGGGGTTAAGTGATGGTGAACTTTATTTCTATATAATGTCCCAGTATAAGTACATTCTATGGTGTATTAAACCACATTTTTTATTTGTTTAAACGTTCATGATTCAGAGCACACAGTTGCACAATTGTAAACCACTTTCCAATTCACTTCCATTATGAAAATGTGCACAATCCTTTTTATATGCTTTAAAGGGACAGTCTACACCAGAATTTTTATTGTTTTAAAAGATAGATAATCCCTTTATTACCCATTTCCCAGTTTTGCATAACTAACACATTTATAATAATATACTTTTAACCTCTGTGATTATCTTGTATATAAGCCTCTGCAAACTGCCCCTTTTTCAGTTCTTTTGACAGTCTTGCAGTCTAGCCAATCAGTGCCTGCTCCCAGATAAATTCTCGTGCACAAGCACAGTGTTATCTATATGGAATACGTGAACTAACACCCTCTAGTGGTGAAAAACTGTTAAAATGCAATCTGAAAGAGGTGGGCTTCAAGGTCTAAGAAATTAGAATATGAACCTCCTAGGTTAAGCTTTCAACTAAGAATACCAAGAGAACAAAGCAAAATTGGTGATAAAAGTAAATTGGAAAATTGTTTAAAATTACATGCTCTATCTGAATCATGAAAGTTTATTTTGGCCTAGACTGTCCCTTTAAGGCACCAGCTCCTGAGCATGTGCAAGAATTCACAGTTAATACATATATGCATTTTAATTACTACTAGTTTGAGATTAATCAATTCTAATGTATTTAATAGTCCATTTTAAGTTTACCATCACTAAGTTAATTTGTTTTTAAAATGTTAAGACTTGACTGGTATGTTCTATAGCAAGACAATAAAAAAATCTAGTTACAAGGTGTTTTGTGCCCCTTGTATTACCCAGGGCTAGTCACTCTGGGGCGATTGACATCCCCTGCTTTGTGTCATTGTACAAGCTCATGTGCAATCTTAAATATCAGCAGAAAGACAGTTTTATTAGTGGCAATAATGGGCAGACACATTCCCTCTCTGGGTGGTCTGCCCATACCTTCATAAAAATGTGACCAAAATGTTCATGGTCGTGAGTCAAAATTAAACTTTTATGGTTAAGAGCATACAATTTTAAGAGTTTTTAATTTACTTCAGTTATCAAATTTACTTTGTTCTTTTGGTATTCTTTATTGAAAGGCATACCTAGGTAGGCTCAGGAGCAGCAATGCACTACTGGGAGTTAACTGCTGATTGGTAGGTACACTCCTCTTGTCTTTGGCACACACTATGTGTGTTCTCGCTCCCAGTAATGGATTGCTTCTCTAGAGCTGACTTTATGTTCAACCCCCTTTGTAAGGGTTAAACAGTTATATGCAGACAACATTTTTTTAAATCCTATTAAACACCAATGCTAGCTGAAAAAAACCTTCAAAGCAAAGATTTAGCCTGAGAATAATAAGCAGATGGCTTTTTTTAATTTAAATATTAAAGAAATAAGTAACTGAAATTTAGTTTATTTAAAATTAAAGCTACCTACCTTTTTGAGGAAAAAATGTCTAGAGAGTAAACTTTCTTTGCAATTTCAGATTTTTTTTTCTTTCATTCAAGGTTAATAGCCCTGAGGGAATCTTACAGAATGGCACTGTAGATGATGCTGTTGGCAAAACTAGCCAGTTGTTGGGCGAGCTGAACTTTGAAGAAGATGAAGAAGATACCTATTATACTAAAGATCTTCCAGTACATGCATGCAGGTGAGAATTTATATTTGGGTGAATTTGATTTAAATCCATATTCACTAAGATTTAAATCATGGTTTTCTACATGAAGGTTTCATTTTTACAATAACTTTTTCAGGTTTTAATGTTTGTTAAATAGAAAACTACATTTGTTTAGATGGTAACGGGATTTGTGAGCTTCACAAGACATACACTGTGAGAAACCGCTTGGGTCTCCTAAGGGTATCATAGTGTTTGCAATCCTCTCCCTATTAAATGGCGAGCTGCGACTTAAACCAATCATGGAGACTAACACGTTGCATCAAAAGTAAAACTATGTTCTCTGACATGCGGAATACATCTTGAAGGGACATGAAATCCAAAAATGTTATTTCATGATTTATAAGAGGATGCAATTTAAAAATAAGTTTCCAATTAACTTCTATTTGCTTCATTCTCATGTTGTTCTTTGTTGAAGAGATATCTAGGTAGGTAGCGTGCACTTGGTTGAAGCAATACATGACAGGAATGCTGCCATCTAGTGCTCCTGCTAATGTATAACATTGTTGCAAAACTGCTGCTATATAGTGCTGCAAACAAGTACACACTCCTAAGCTTACATCCTTGCTTTTCAACAAAGGATAACAAGAAAACAAAGAATTTGAAAATAGAAGTAAATTAAAGTTTTTTTAAAATTGTATGTTCTACCTGAATCAGGAAAGAATTTTGGGGTTTTTATGTACTTTTAAAGGGATAATGTGACAGTGTACTATAATCGCCTTCTCCTTTATGTGTTATAACAGCTGCAGAATTTAAAATGTATGGGAAATTGCTCATTTAGGTATATTTTAGTTTATAAAATAGCTGTGTCGCTAATTAAAACCACAACCTTATCAAATGGTCTGATCCTCCAAGGAGAACAGACCTCATTATCGTATCTCGTATTTACTCAAAATTCTTATCTCAATACACAGTGAGACCAATACAATAAAAACTAACATTTTATTATTTCATTTCTGTTCCTCTCCCCACTGGGAGTGTAATTTCAGCTAAACTGTCTACATAGCTTTTCTATAACCAGTACTTATGTATTGAAATATTCAAAACAGGGAAAAATCTATGTCAAACGACAAACTAAAGGTAAAGGAGCAATTTTAAAACAATTGAACACACTCCAGCAGATAAAATGAATCACTGGCAACACCTTAAAGGGGAGGGAGAAAAATCACAGTACTCTGTGCCTTTAATGTTTACACAAAGTAGTCATAAGTAGTATTTTATGAATTGTGATGTCCTTTTACCTGATTGAAAAGATAGAATTTGCCATTCAGCCAGCCTCCCTGCTAAATAAACAAGCCAAGGCACAAAACAGAAAATTCTTCTGATATTTTTATATGATATACATTAATTTTTGATGCAACAATGGAAAGTAACTTTTAGACAATT
This sequence comes from Bombina bombina, assembly GCF_027579735.1. Lineage (NCBI taxonomy): Eukaryota > Metazoa > Chordata > Amphibia > Anura > Bombinatoridae > Bombina > Bombina bombina. Next base: position 795,914,999 of record NC_069500.1, on the reverse strand, counting down.
TGTCCTAAATTGTTCTTTTTAGTTATAAATATTTACTGAGTGTTGTAAAATGAAACGTTTGGCAAGTGTGCTTTTTATCATCAAGTCCTGATTTATTTATTTTTTTGTGTTGGTTATATTGGAATAACTAGCCTCAAAACTGTTCCACATCTCCTGAAACAGTTTTGAGTAGTTGCTTTTAACCTTTGGCAGCCACTGGAATTTTGTTGATGTTTTTGGGTGTATGGTGTCCAGTCACTTTCTTGAAACTAGCATGAGAACTTTCTTTTTTTTTAGCTACTGTGGGATCCATGACCCTGCTTGTGTCGTCTACTGCAACACCAGCAAGAAATGGTTCTGCAATGGCCGCGGAAACACTTCTGGCAGGTATGTCAAACAAAAGGATATTGCTTAGAAAACAGTGACCCTTATCCTTAAAAGTAGAAAAGTTGTTTGTGTATACATTAGGAACTAGATGTGAAAAAAAGGTACTTTTTTATTTTTCAAAGATATATATTAAGTTCTACTTCTGTTGTAAAATATCTTGTTGGAACTAATCAAATGCAGGAAAGCAAGGATAGCTTTGGTGTTCCTTTGTAACACACCAACTTTTTGCACATGCCTAATATGAACGGTTGTCTATTGATAAGATGCCTTATTATTGCCCAGATAAGTGAATAGCTTGTCACAATTGCTGCCGTTCTGGTTTAAATGCCTTAAAGTGATTGTAAACTTTAGTATTTCAATACACAGTATGTAAAATTATTTATGAAAACAGGGGCACTTTAATTAATTTTTAAAGTGAATGTCAATTTTGATGCTAAAGTGCACCTTTTTTAAAAATTTGATTAAAAACGGGGGCACTTTAATTCATCAATTTACATTTCACTCCTGTTGAGAAAAAAAAACTTACCTTTTAATCTTCACAGCAGCTCCAGCCTCCTCCGGTTGTTGCAAGCCATTTCTGACGTCAGAAATGGATAGGTCTTCCTCCAATCGCGGCTTCATTTCTTCCCCCCCCCGGGGGAATCAGTATGTGATTCAATGCTGTGATTGGAGGAAGCCAGATTCCTCATTTTAGACCCACGAAAGAGGCTTTGTGACGGGCGGAGGAAGCTGGAGCTGCTGTGAAGATTAAAAGGAAAGTGTTTTGTTGAGAAAAAGAGTGAAATGTAAATTTTGACGAATTAAAGTGCCCCTGTCTTTAATAAAATTTTTAAAAACCGGGCACTTTAGCATCAAAATAGACATTCACTTTAAAGACGCTTCCTTTGTAAAATATTTACCATTTAAAGATGGTAAACGTTGCAACGTTCCTCCTCCCGCATCTCATACTTGCTTTAGCTGAGCAATGACAAATCCAGCTTCATCCAATCGTTTGCCCCACTGGGCATCCAGCTGTTGCGGCATTCAACCTTTTTTTCATTTATAGAGTTCATGTCTCAAATTTGCCATACCTTTTTGTGATATATTCCTCCGTCACTTACTACTACATTTTTTACTGTCCTTTCTAAATCCTTGTTTTATTGTTATCCTGCTTTTCATGGGCAACACAGAAAACTATTTATAATTGAAATGATCATGTTGGTTTTTAATTATGGGATTTAGCACCTAAGTTTATTTTATCAATGTTTTTCTTCTAGCCACATTGTCAATCATCTTGTCAGAGCCAAATGCAAAGAGGTGACTCTCCATAAAGATGGACCTCTGGGAGAGACTGTTTTGGAATGCTACAACTGTGGGTGCCGTAATGTCTTTCTCCTAGGGTTTATTCCAGCTAAAGCTGACTCAGTGGTTGTGCTGTTATGCAGGTGGGTAAAACGGGGATTGTCTTCAGATATCAGCATCAGAACAGAAATAGCATGTTGTGTAGCTAGCTAATATCTGAAAGCTTCTAGCAAATGAGTTGCATCTTTTGTCACCTAGCATACCACAAAAAAGTACACTATTATCTTTGATCTCCCCAAAGCATAACATGCTGTGATCAGAGACGTTCTCATACAAAATGCAGCATGTCTGCAGAAAGATCTGGGCACATGCAGGAACTGTTGGCACTTAGGATTTGCAGCTCTGCTCTTCGTCACTATTCTCTTCAATCGGCGCTTTTCTCTGGCTTCACTGTGTACGTTTTCCTTAACACAGTGCAACCAAAACAAAGTTCTGCTTGATGAGAATAGTCAAATACAGAGCAGCGCTGCAAATCAGCAGTGCATTGATGACTAGCTCTCAGGGATTTTTACAAACCCACCCATTGACTCCTGAATATGAGCAATACACTGTTTTTATTACTACATTTTTACCTTATAATTATGTGATGTTAGACCAAGAGCAAACAATTTTTTTCCCCCCCGACAGCCAATGCCATTTTCAACTACTGCAATATATTGGAAAACTTTAAAAATTGCTTTATTCTCCAGTTAATCAACACATTGCAATCAAGCTGGTGCTTTAGTGTAACTGCCTAATTTAAAATAGAATTTCATTTTAAAATAACATGCAAAAAGTGAAAAAGGTCTGCCTCTGTTATTCTAGAGATGTATCTTTTGTTTGTATAATAAAGTATAACTGTACAGTGTATTTTTAAGGGCTTTTGCAACCTTGCTAATAGTCATTTTTTACGTTGATGCACTTGCCCTGCTAGTTTTATAACTGTCCAGCTTTGTTTTATAGGCAACCATGCGCCAGTCAGAGCAGCTTGAAAGATATCAATTGGGACAGCTCCCAGTGGCAGCCTCTAATTCAGGATCGCTGCTTCCTTTCGTGGTTGGTTAAGATTCCATCAGAACAAGAACAACTGAGGGCCCGGCAGATTACAGCCCAGCAAATCAACAAGCTTGAGGAGCTATGGAAGGTAAATTGCTTTTTCTGTAGTGCTGTGCCATTGACTGTATGTCTTAGTCTGCTCTTAGTACATTGTATAACTGGAATGCCATCGTCGGCTATGTACATTTGTTACAAGATTTATTTTCATTTCCACTGATGTATCTATTAATTTTTATCATCTCGGTCTACATGACTTCCAGTATATGTGGTTGACATTGTTAACGAGCACTGCTTCATCTCACCTTTTAGTTTGATTGAAATTTTAAGCAATGGCACCACTAAGGGGCAAACTCTCTTAAAATTATTAAAATCTATAATATTAGGACTAAGAAAGGGGTGCTTTGCACAGCATTGACTAATATTCAAAGGGCGTGAGAATAAGGAGAAATTCCCACTAAAGAATGTGATTGCTGCACTCACTGCTCTGACTACTAGGCAGAAATTAGCACCAACTAAATTAAAACATAACTTTTAATAATGGCTTAAAGTGGGTGAAAATCTTAAAAACAAGGAAGGAGTAGTTGTGTAATAATAACCCTTATTGTAAGTAATCCAATAGGCCTTTGAGGTAAGAGCCTCTAATTATATAAGGGTTTAGAACAAAGTGGCGGTTGGTATCTAGGTAATAACAGTGCCAATTGACTGAGTTATAGATCCTGACAATTTCTACCGTAATAGGATGGATAAATTAATAACAGATACTTGTGCTTTATTTATACTATCTTGTTCATATCACAGAATTGTCATGTGATCATGCAGGGTTTCAACTAATCCTTAAATTGAGTGTATATTTGAAACTATATTACAAATCGATCCATATTAGTATGAGGTAGACTGGAAATTATTATGTAGACATAAAAAGCTTTTGTTTGTCTATTTATGTCTTCAGAATTTCCAGTCTACCTCATACTGATATGGATCGATTTGTAATATAGTTTCAAATATACACTCATAGACCCACTCAATATAAGGATTAGTTGAAACCCCGCATGATCACGACAATTCTGTGATATGTACAAGATAGTATAAATTAAGCACAAGTATCTGTTATTAATTTATCCATCCTATTACTGTAGAAATTGTCAGGATCTATAACTCAGCCAATTGGCACTGTTATTATTACCTAGATACAAACCGCCACTTTGGTCTCAACCCTTATATAATTAGAGGCTATCTTACCTCAAAGGCCTATTGGATTACTTACAATAAGGGTTATTATTACACAACTACTCCTTGTTTTTTTTAAGATTTTCACCCACTTTAAGCCATTATTAAAAGTTTATGTTTTAATTTAGTTGGTGCTAATTTCTGCCTAGTAGTCAGAGCAGCAATTGCATTCTTTAGTGGGAATTTCTCCTTATTCTCATGCCCTTTGAATATTCATCTCACTTTTGCCTGAGCACTATTGACTGTTATATCTGGCAGCACTATGGGGCATCTTATATATTTAAGGCAGAGGGAGGTTTCTGGGGGCGCGGGGATAAACTTGTTCCAGCGCTGGGTTCCCAAATCTTGTTTCTGAAGTGCTGCTTCTTTGCTGTTACGGACTCTGTGCAGGGACCCACTTTCTCTTGTAAGGTGTATCCAGTCCACGGATCATCCATTACTTGTGGGATATTCTCATTCCCAACAGGAAGTTGCAAGAGGACACCCACAGCAGAGCTGTAATATAGCTCCTCCCCTAACTGTCATAGCCAGTCATTCTCTTGCAACTCTCAACAAGCTAGGACGTTGTAGGAGAGAGTGGTTAAATATAGCTAGTTTATTTTCTTCAATCAAAAGTTTGTTATTTTTAAATAGTACCGGAGTTGTGCTATTTTATCTCAGGCAGTAAATAGAAGAAGAATCTGCCTGAGGTTTCTATGATCTTAGCAGGTTGTAACTAAGATCCATTGCTATTCTCATATGTCTGAGGGGATTACACAGATGAGGTAACTTCAGTGAGAGAATGGCGTGCAGTTTATTCTTCTATCAGGTATGTGCAGTTATAATTTTTTCTAGAGATGGAAAACACTAGAAAATGTTGCTGATACCAGATTAATGTAAGTTAAGCCTGAATACAGTGATTTAATAACGACTGGTATCATGCTTACTCCCAGGGGTAATACCCTTATGATATTTACAATATAAAACGTTTGCTGGCATGTTTAATCGTTTTTATATATGCTTTGGTGATAAAACTTTATTGGGGCCTAGTTTTTTCCACATGGCTGGCTTAAATTTTGACTAGAATAAATTTCCACTGTTGTAGTATAAAAGTTACAGTTGGTGCAGTTAAAATTACAAACTGTGACATCCAGCTTCCCTCAAAGGCCCTCTGAATGCTATAGGACATCTCTAAAGGGCCCAAATGCTTTCCAAAGTTGTTTATTGGGGAAGGTAGGGCCACAGCTTGCTGTGGCAGTTGGTTGTGACTGTTAAACGTCTATTTTGTTTTTTTGATCCGTTTTTTGAACTAAGGGGTTAATCATCCATTTGCAAGTGGGTGCAATGCTCAGTTAGCCTATTATACACACTGTAAAAATTTTCGTTTGATTTACTGCATTTCTTCTGTTATGTGTGATCAGTCCACGGGTCATCATTACTTCTGGGATATAACTCCTCCCCAACAGGAAATGCAAGAGGATTCACCCAGCAGAGCTGATATAGCTCCTCCCCTCTACGTCAGTCCCAGTCATTCTCTTGCACCCAACAACTAGATAGGATGTGTGAGAGGACTATGGTGATTATACTTAGTTTTTATGACTTCAATCAAAAGTTTGTTATTTTACAATAGCACCGGAGCGTGTTATTACTTCTCTGGCAGAGTTTGAAGAAGAATCTACCAGAGTTTTTTACTATGATTTTAACCGGAGTAGTTAAGATCATATTGCTGTTCTCGGCCATCTGAGGGAGGTAAAAGCTTCAGATCAGGGGACAGCGGGCAGATGAATCTGCATTGAGGTATGTAGCAGTTTTTATTTTCTGAATGGAATTGATGAAAAAATCCTGCCATACCGTTATAATGACATGTATGTATACACTTCAGTATTCTGGGGATGGTATTTCACCGGAACTACTCTGTTAAAGGTCACTAATCCTTTTAATAAGTATTTGTCATGTTAAACGTTTTTGCTGGAATGTAGAATCGTTTACATTGCTGAGGTACTGAGTGAATAAATATTTGGGCATTATTTTCCACTTGGCAGTTGTTTGCTTTAATTGTGACAGTTTCGTTTCTCTTCACTGCTGTGTGTGAGAGGGAGGGGCCGTTTTTGGCGCTCTTTGCTACGCATCAAAAATTTCCAGTCAGCTACTCTTATATTTCCTGCATGATCCGGTTCATCTCTGACAGATCTAAGGGGTCTTCAAACTTCTTTGAAGGGAGGTATATTCTCTCAGCAGAGCTGTGAGAATTTTATATTGACTGTGAATAAAAACGTTGCTCTGTAATTTTTATTTCAAATTTAATTATTGTTATTTTACTAATGGGAAACAAAACCTTTGCTAAAAGTTGTGTTGTTTTAAAGTTGATGCTATAACTGTTTTTCAGTTCATTATCTCAACTGTCATTTAATCGTTTAGTACCTCTTTGAGGCACAGTACGTTTTTGCTAAAAAAGATTATAACCAGGTTGCAAGTTATTGCTAGTGTGTTAAACATGTCTGACTCAGAGGAAGATATCTGTGTCATTTGTTCCAATGCCAAGGTGGAGCCCAATAGAAATTTATGTACTAACTGTATTGATGCTACTTTAAATAAAAGTCAATCTGTACAATGTGAACAAATTTCACCAAACTGCGAGGGGAGAGTTATGCCGACTAACTCGCCTCACGCGGCAGTACCTGCATCTCCCGCCCGGGAGGTGCGTGATATTATGGCGCCTAGTACATCTGGGCGGCCATTACAGATAACATTACATGATATGGCTACTGTTATGACTGAAGTTTTGTCTAAATTACCAGAACTAAGAGGCAAGCGCGATCACTCTGGGGTGAGAACAGAGTGCGCTGACAATACTAGGGCCATGTCTGATACTGCGTCACAGCTTGCAGAGCATGAGGACGGAGAGCTTCATTCTGTGGGTGACGGTTCTGATCCAAACAGATTGGATTCAGATATTTCAAATTTTAAATTTAAATTGGAGAACCTCCGTGTATTACTAGGGGAGGTCTTAGCAGCTCTCAATGATTGTAACACCGTTGCAATACCAGAGAAACTGTGTAGGTTGGATAAATACTTTGCGGTACCGGCGAGTACTGACGTTTTTCCTATACCTAAGAGATTAACTGAAATTGTTACTAAGGAGTGGGATAGACCCGGTGTGCCGTTCTCACCCCCTCCAATATTTAGAAAAATGTTTCCAATAGACGCCACCACTCGGGACTTATGGCAAACGGTCCCTAAGGTGGAGGGAGCAGTTTCTACTTTAGCTAAGCGTACCACTATCCCGGTGGAGGATAGCTGTGCTTTTTCAGATCCAATGGATAAAAAATTAGAGGGTTACCTTAAGAAAATGTTTGTTCAACAAGGTTTTATATTGCAACCCCTTGCATGTATCGCGCCGATTACGGCTGCGGCAGCATTTTGGATTGAGTCTCTGGAAGAGAACCTTAGTTCATCTACGCTAGACGACATTATGGACAGGCTTAGAGTCCTTAAACTAGCTAATTCATTCATTTCGGAGGCCGTAGTACATTTAACCAAACTTACGGCTAAGAACTCAGGATTCGCCATACAGGCACGTAGGGCACTGTGGCTAAAATCCTGGTCAGCTGATGTTACTTCTAAGTCCAAATTACTTAATATACCTTTCAAGGGGCAGTCTTTATTTGGGCCCGGTTTGAAAGAAATTATCGCTGACATTACAGGAGGTAAGGGCCACGCCCTACCTCAAGACAAAGCCAAAGCTAAGGCTAGACAGTCTAATTTTCGTCCCTTTCGGAATTTCAAAACAGGAGCAGCATCAACCTCCACTGCACCAAAACAGGAAGGAGCTGTTGCTCGTTACAGGCAAGGCTGGAAACCTAACCAGTCCTGGAACAAGGGCAAACAGGCCAGGAAACCTACTGCTGCCCCAAAGACAGCATGAACCGAGAGCCCCCGATCCGGGACCGGATCTAGTGGGGGGCAGACTTTCTCTCTTCGCCCAGGCCTGGGCAAGAGATGTTCAGGATCCCTGGGCGCTAGAGATCATATCTCAGGGATACCTTCTAGACTTCAAATTATCTCCCCCAAGAGGGAGATTTCATCTGTCAAGGTTGTCAACAAACCAGATAAAGAGAGAAGCGTTTCTACGCTGTGTACAAGATCTGTTATTAATGGGAGTGATCCATCCGGTTCCGCAGTCGGAACAAGGACAAGGGTTCTACTCAAACCTGTTTGTGGTTCCCAAAAAAGAGGGAACTTTCAGGCCAATCTTAGATTTAAAGATTCTAAACAAATTCCTAAGAGTTCCATCGTTCAAAATGGAAACTATTCGGACAATCTTACCCATGATCCAAAAGGGTCAGTACATGACCACAGTGGATTTAAAAGATGCTTACCTTCACATACCGATTCACAAAGATCATCACCGGTATCTAAGGTTTGCCTTCCTAGACAGGCACTACCAGTTCGTAGCTCTTCCATTCGGATTGGCTACGGCCCCAAGAATCTTCACAAAGGTTCTGGGTGCCCTTCTGGCGGTACTAAGACCGCGAGGGATTTCGGTAGCTCCGTACCTAGACGACATTCTAATACAAGCTTCAAGCTTTCAAACTGCCAAGTCTCATACAGAGTTAGTTCTGGCATTTCTAAGGTCGCACGGATGGAAAGTGAACGAAAAGAAGAGTTCTCTTTTTCCTCTCACAAGAGTTCCATTCTTGGGGACTCTTATAGATTCTGTAGAAATGAAGATTTACCTGACAGAAGACAGGTTAACAAAGCTTCAAGATGCATGCCGTGTCCTTCATTCCATTCAACACCCGTCAGTAGCTCAATGCATGGAGGTGATCGGCTTAATGGTAGCGGCAATGGACATAGTACCTTTTGCACGCCTACACCTCAGACCGCTGCAATTGTGCATGCTAAGTCAGTGGAATGGGGATTACTCAGATTTGTCCCCTACTCTGAATCTGAATCAAGAGACCAGAAATTCTCTTCTATGGTGGCTTTATCGGCCACACCTGTCCAGGGGGATGCCATTCAGCAGGCCAGACTGGACAATCGTAACAACAGACGCCAGCCTACTAGGTTGGGGCGCTGTCTGGAATTCTCTGAAGGCTCAGGGATTATGGAATCAGGAGGAGAGTCTCCTTCCAATAAACATTCTGGAATTGAGAGCAGTTCTCAATGCCCTTCTGGCTTGGCCCCAATTAACAACTCGGGGGTTCGTCAGGTTTCAGTCGGACAATATCACGACTGTAGCTTACATCAACCATCAGGGAGGGACAAGGAGCTCCCTAGCAATGATGGAAGTATCAAAGATAATTCGCTGGGCAGAGTCTCACTCTTGCCACCTGTCAGCAATCCACATCCCGGGAGTGGAGAACTGGGAGGCGGATTTCTTGAGTCGCCAGACTTTTCATCCGGGAGAGTGGGAACTTCATCCGGAGGTCTTTGCCCAAATACTTCGACGTTGGGGCAAACCAGAGATAGATCTCATGGCGTCTCGCCAGAACGCCAAACTTCCTCACTACGGGTCCAGATCCAGGGATCCGGGAGCGGTTCTGATAGATGCTTTGACAGCACCTTGGAACTTCGGGATGGCTTATGTGTTTCCACCCTTCCCGCTGCTTCCTCGATTGATTGCCAAAATCAAACAGGAGAGAGCATCTGTGATTCTAATAGCGCCTGCATGGCCACGCAGGACTTGGTATGCAGATCTAGTGGACATGTCATCCTGTCCGCCTTGGTCTCTACCCCTAAGACAGGACCTTCTGATACAGGGTCCATTCAAACATCAAAATCTAACTTCTCTGAAACTGACTGCTTGGAAATTGAACGCTTGATTTTATCAAAACGTGGTTTTTCTGAGTCGGTTATTGATACCCTGATACAGGCTAGGAAGCCTGTTACCAGAAAGATTTACCATAAAATATGGCGCAAATACCTATACTGGTGTGAATCCAAACGTTACTCCTGGAGTAAGGTTAGGATCCCTAGGATATTGTCCTTTCTACAAGAAGGTTTAGAAAAGGGTTTATCAGCCAGTTCATTAAAGGGACAGATTTCAGCTCTGTCCATTTTGTTACACAGGCGTCTGTCAGAAAATCCAGACGTCCAGGCCTTTTGTCAGGCTTTAGCTAGGATCAAGCCTGTGTTTAAAACCGTTGCTCCGCCATGGAGTTTAAACTTAGTTCTTAACGTTTTACAGGGTGTTCCGTTTGAACCCCTTCATTCCGTTGATATAAAATTGTTATCTTGGAAAGTTCTGTTTTTAATGGCTATCTCCTCGGCTCGAAGAGTCTGTGAGTTATCAGCATTACATTGTGATTCTCCTTATCTGATTTTTCACTCAGACAAGGTAGTTCTGCGTACTAAACCTGGGTTCTTACCTAAGGTAGTCACTGACAGGAATATCAATCAAGAGATTGTTGTTCCATCCTTGTGTCCAAATCCTTCTTCAAAGAAGGAACGTCTTCTACACAATCTGGATGTAGTTCGTGCCCTCAAGTTCTACTTGCAGGCAACTAAAGATTTTCGCCAAACTTCTTCCCTGTTTGTCATTTATTCTGGACAGAGGAGAGGTCAAAAAGCTTCTGCTACTTCTCTCTCTTTTTGGCTTCGTAGCATAATACGTTTAGCCTATGAGACTGCTGGACAGCAGCCTCCTGAAAGAATTACAGCTCACTCCACTAGAGCTGTGGCTTCCACTTGGGCCTTTAAGAATGAGGCCTCTGTTGAACAGATTTGCAAGGCTGCAACTTGGTCTTCGCTTCATACTTTTTCCAAATTTTACAAATTTGACACTTTTGCTTCTTCGGAGGCTATTTTTGGGAGAAAGGTTCTTCAGGCAGTGGTTCCTTCTGTATAATGAGCCTGCCTATCCCTCCCGTCATCCGTGTACTTTTGCTTTGGTATTGGTATCCCAGAAGTAATGATGACCCGTGGACTGATCACACATAACAGAAGAAAACATAATTTATGCTTACCTGATAAATTCCTTTCTTCTGTTGTGTGATCAGTCCACGGCCCGCCCTGTTTTTAAGGCAGGTAAATATCTTTTAAATTATACTCCAGTCACCACTTCACCCTTGGTTACTCCTTTCTCGTTGATTCTTGGTCGAATGACTGGGACTGACGTAGAGGGGAGGAGCTATATCAGCTCTGCTGGGTGAATCCTCTTGCATTTCCTGTTGGGGAGGAGTTATATCCCAGAAGTAATGATGACCCGTGGACTGATCACACAACAGAAGAAAGGAATTTATCAGGTAAGCATAAATTATGTTTTTTTCACTGTTTTTCAAATTCTGACAAAATTTGTTTCTCTTAAAGGCACAGTACCGTTTTTTATATTTGCTTGTTAACTTGATTTAAAGTGTTTTCCAAGCTTGCTAGTCTCATTGCTATTCTGTATAAACATGTCTGACATAAAAGAAACTCCTTGTTTATTATGTTTAAAAGCCATGGTGGAACCCCCTCTTAGAATGTGTACCAAATGTACTGATTTCATTTTATGCAATAAAGATCATTTTCTGTCTTTAAAAAATGTATCACCAGAGGAATCTGACGAGGGGGAAGTTATGCCGACTAACTTTCCCCACGTGTCAGACCCTTTGACTCCCGCTTAAGGGACTCACGCTCAAATGGCGACAAGTACATCTAGGGCGTCCATAGCGTTTACTTTACAAGACATGGCGGCAATCATGGATAATACACTGTCAGCGGTATTAGCCAGACTACCTGAACTTAGAGGTAAGCGAGATAGCTCTGGGGTGAGACAAAATGCAGAGCATACTGACGCTTTAAGAACCATGTCTGATACTGCCTCACAATATGCAGAAGCTGAGGAAAGAGAGCTTCAGTCAGTGGGTGATGTTAATGACTCAGGAAAGATACCTGATTCTAATATTTCTACATTTAAATTTAAGCTTGAACACCTCCGCGTGTTGCTTAGGGAGGTTTTAGCTGCTCTGAATGACACTGATACCATTGCAGTGCCAGAGAAATTGTGTAGACTGGATAAATACTTTGCAGTGCCGGTGTGTACTGATGTTTTTCCAAATACCTAAAAGGTTTACAGAAATTATTAATAAGGAATGGGATAGACCAGGTGTGCCATTCTCTTCCCCTCCTATTTTGAGAAAAATGTTTCCAATAGACGCCACCACACGGGACTTATGGCAGACAGTCCCTAAGGTGGAGGGAGCAGTTTCTACTCTAGTAAAGCGTACTACTATCCCTGTCGAGGACAGTTGTGCTTTTTTTTTTTATAGATCCAATGAATAAAAAATTAGAGGTTACCTTAAGAAAATATTTATTCGACAAGGTTTTATCCTACAGCCCCTTGCATGCATTGCCCCTGTCACTGCTGCTGCGGCTTACTGGTTTGAGTCTCTGGAAGAGGCTTTACAGGTAGCGACTCCATTGGATGACATACTTGACAAGCTTAGAGCACTTAAGCTAGCCAATTCTTTTATTCTGATGCCATTGTTCATTTGACTAAACTAACGGCTAAGAATTCTGGTTTTGCTATACAGGCGCGCAGAGCGCTATGGCTTAGATCATGGTCAGCTGACGTGACTTCAAAATCTAAGCTACTTAACATTCCCTTCAAGGGGCAGACCCTATTCGGGCCTGGTTGAAGGAGATTATTGCTGATATCACTGGAGGAAAAGGTCATGCCCTTCCTCAGGACAGGTCCAAATCTAGGGCCAAACAGTCTAATGTTCGTGCCTTTTCAAGGCAGGTGCGGCATCAACTTCCTCTAATAATAAACAAGAGGGAACTTTTGCTCAATCCAAGACGGTCTGGAGACCAAACCAGACCTGGAAAAAAGGTAAGCAGGTAAAAAAGCCTGCTGCTGCCTCTAAGACAGCATGAAGTAACGGCCCCCTATCCGGGAACGGATCTAGTAGGGGGCAGACTTTCACTCTTTGCCCAGGCGTGGGCAAGAGATGTTCAGGATCCCTGGGCGTTGGAAATTATATCCCAGGGATATCTTCTGGACTTCAAAGCTTCCCCCCCAAAAGGGAGATTTCACCTTTCACAATTATCTGCACACCAGATAAAGAGAGAGGCATTCTTACACTGTGTACGAGTCCTCCTAGTTATGGGAGTGATCTATCCAGTTCCAAAGGAGGAACAGGGACAGGGTTTTTACTCAAATCTGTTTGTGGTTCCCAAAAAAGAGGGAACCTTCAGACCAATTTTGGATCTAAAGATCTTAAACAAATTCCTCAAAGTTCCGTCGTTCAAGATGGAAACTATTCGTACCATCCTACCACTGATCCAGGAGGGTCAATATATGACTACAGTGGATCTAAAGGATGCTTATCTTCACATTCCGATACATAAAGATCATCGGTTTCTCAGGTTTGCCTTTTAAGACAGGCATTACCAGTTGTAGCTCTTCCCTTGGGATTTGCTACAGCCCCAAGAATCTTTACAAAGGTTCTAGGGTCACTTATGGCGGTCCTAAGGCCACGGGGAATAGCAGTAGCACCTTATTTAGACGACATCCTGATACAGGCGTCAAACTTCCAAATTGCCAAGTCTCATACGGACGTAGTACTGGCATTTCTGTGGTCGCATGGGTGGAAAGTGAACGAGGAAAAGAGTTCTCTATCCCCACTCACAAGAGTTTCCTTTCTAGGGCCTCTGATAGATTCTGTAGAAATGAAAATTCACCTGACGGAGTCCAGGTTATCAAAGCTTCTAAATTCCTGCCGGGTTCTTCATTCCATTCCGCGCCATTCGGTGGTTCAGTGTATGGAAGTAATCGGCTTAATGGTAGCGGCAATGGACATAGTGCCGTTTGCACGCTTACATCTCAGACCGCTGCAACTATGCATGCTCAGTCAGTGGAGTGGGGATTACACAGATTTGTCCCCTCAACTGAATCTGGACCAAGAGACCAGGGATTCTTTTCTCTGGTGGCTATCTCGGGTCCATCTGTCCAAAGGTATGACCTTTCGCAGGCCAGATTGGACAATTGTTACGACAGGTGCCAGCCTTCTAGGTTGGGGTGCAGTCTGGAACTCCCTGAAGGCTCAGGGATCGTGGACTCAGGAGGAGTCTCTCCTTCCATTAAATATTCTGGAACTAAGAGTGATATTCAAGGCTCTTCAGGCTTGGCCTCAGTTAGCAACTCTGAGGTACATCAGATTTCAGTCGGACAACATCACGACTGTAGCTTACATCAACCATCAAGGGGGAACGAGAAGTTCCCTAGAGATGTTAGAAGTTTCAAAAATAATTCGCTGGGCAGAGATTCACTCTTGTCACCTATCAGCTATCCATATCCCAGGTGTAGAGCACTGGGAGGCGGATTTTCTAAGTCGTCAGACTTTTCATCCGGGAGAGTGGGAACTCCATCCGGAGGCATTTGCACAACTGATTCATCGTTGGAGCAAACCAGAACTGGATCTCATGGCGTCTCGCCAGAACGCCAAGCTTCCGTGTTACGGATCCAGGTCCAGGGATCCCAAGGCGACACTGATAGATGATCTAGCAGCGCCCTGGTCTTTCAACCTGTCTTATGTGTTTCCACCGTTTCCTCTGCTCCCTCGACTGATTGCCAAGATCAAGCAGAAGAGAGCATCGGTGATTCTGATAGCATCTGCGTGGCCACGCAGGACCTGGTATGCAGATCTAGTGGACATGTCATCTTTTCCACCATGGTCTCTGCCTCTGAAACAGGACCTTCTACTTCAGGGTCCTTTCAACCATCCAAATCTAATTTCTCTGAGGCTGACTGCCTGGAGATTGAATGCTTGATTTTATCAAAGCGTGGCTTCTCCGAGTCAGTTATTGATACCTTAAGACAGGCACGAAAGCCTGTCACCAGGAAAATTTACCATAAGGTATGGCGTAGATATCTTTATTGGTGTGAATCCAAGGGTTACTCATGGAGTAAGGTCAGGATTGCTAGGATATTATCTTTTCTCCAAGAAGGTTTGGAAAAAGGATTGTCAGCTAGTTAAGCGTTTTGGCAGATGTTCCAGACGTTCAGGCATTTTGTCAGGCTTTAGTTAGAATCAAGCCTGTGTTTAAACCTGTTGCTCCACCATGGAGCTTAAGCTTGGTTCTTAAGGTTCTTCAAGGAGTTCCGTTTGAACCTCTTCATTCCATAGATATCAAGCTTTTATCTTGGAAAGTTCTTTTTTTTTTTTTTTTTTTTTTTTTTATAGCTATTTCCTCGGCTCATAGAGTCTCTGAGCTATCTGCCTTACAATGTGATTCTCCTTATCTGATTTTTCATACGGATAAGGTAGTCCTGCGTACCAAACCTGGGTTCTTACCTAAGGTGGTATCTAACAAGAATATCAATCAAGAGATTGTTGTTCCATCCTTGTGTTACACAATTTAGACGTGGTCCGTGCTTTAAAGTTTTACTTACAAGCTACTAAAGATTTCGTCAAACATCTGCTTTGTTTGTTGTCTACTCTGGACAGAGGAGAGGTCAAAAGGCTTCGGCAACCTCTTTTTCTTTTTGACTAAGAAGCTTAATCCGCTTAGCCTATGAGACTGCTGGACAGCAACCTCCTGAAAGGATTACAGCTCATTCCACTAGAGCTGTGGCTTCCACTTGGGCCTTTAAAAATTAGGCTTCTTTTGATCAGATTTGCAAGGCGACGACTTGGTCTTCGCTTCCATATTTTTTCAAAAATTTACAAATTTGATACTTTTGCTTCTTCGGAGGCTATATTTGGGAGAAAGGTTTTACGGGCAGTGGTTCCTTCCGTTTAAGTACCTGCCTTGTCCCTCCCTTCATCCGTGTACTTTAGCTTTGGTATTGGTATCCCACAAGTAATGGATGATCCGTGGACTGGATACACCTTACAAGAGAGAACATGATTTATGCTTACCTGATAAATTTATTTCTCTTGTGGTGTATCCAGTCCACGGCCCGCCCTGTCATTTTTAAGGCAGGTAATTTTTAAATTTAAACTACAGTAACCACTGCACCCTATGGTTCCTCCTTTCTCGGCTTGTTTTCGGTCGAATGACTGGCTATGACAGTTAGGGGAGGAGCTATATTACAGCTCTGCTGTGGGTGTCCTCTTGCAACTTCCTGTTGGGAAGGAGAATATCCCACAAGTAATGGATGATCCGTGGACTGGATACACCACAAGAGAAATAAATTTATCAGGTAAGCATAAATTGTGTTTTTTTTTTGTTTGTTTGTTTTTTTTGAGGGGGTAAGATTACCAAATGTGCAAGAGTTATGGGTTTCTTTTATAATTATCATAGATTTTTGCTGCTATTAGGTTTATATTGGGGGTTCTATTAGTACTTTGCCTTCGTTCCCTTTTTATTTTTGGCATTTTACCAAGGTTCCTGATTATTCAAGTCATTGTACTTTATTTCATTTTATTTGTGAAGTATAAATGTATAATTTCTGCACATCTGTCTTAACCTCTTGAAATTAAAATGGAACAATCTAAAACTGTTCCCAATCCTACAAATGTAATACCTTTTAACCGTAAGATCATCTGACTCTACAGTTCATTTTAAGTGTGTAATGTGCATGATAGTGGTTGTTCCCCCAGCACAACTTTGCATATCTTGTATGGATCACCTGTTGTATGCAAATCCTGCCTGTGCTGCTACGGCCTCTAATGGTGTCTGTTCATTACAGGGGAGCACATCATATTTTGCTCCAGGTTTCAAGGATTTTGTACGCTCCACTGTTTTCAGAGATGTTGGCGGCAATGCAACCACCAAATAAGCGTAAGAGACCCAAATCTAACTATAATCCTACTGTGGACTCATCATCCCATTCTGGATCTTTAAAGCCTAAATCGCCTAAGTATCTTTTAACCCCTTAGCGTCCGCTGGTAACTATAATCCTACTGTGGACTCATCATCCCATTCTGGATCTTTAAAGCCTAAATCGCCTAAGTATCTTTTAACCCCTTAGCGTCCGCTAGTCGTTATGCCCTTAAGGACCAGCGACGTGTCCTGGGCTTCTCTCTATCACGATCTCACACAGCGGTGGTGCCGATCGTTGGTGGGTGGGAGCGCAAGGAGGGAGGCAGGTGGGCGGCACATTGCTAGAGGAGGGCAGGAGTTGGTGGGACCGCTCGGCCATGCTATAAAAAAAATGGCGTCATTGATGGGGGAGGAGGGAGGTAGGGGCAATGAAGGGGATCCACAGTGGGATCCGTTGTTATAAAGGGATCTGGGAGGGGGAGGGTGGGTAGGTTAATGAGGGGGGGCAGTTACACTACAGAAAAAAATGGGAATTTTCAATTGATTAAAAAAAAAAAAAAAAGCCTAATTTGCAGCAAACTTGGTACTGGCAGACAGCTGCCAGCACCTAAGATGGTGTCAAATAGGTAGAGTGGAGGGAGGGTTAAAGAGCTTTCTCCACGGATTCATCCATTACTGGTGGGATATTCTCCTTCCCAACAGGAAGCTGCAAGAGGATCACCCACAGCAGAGCTGTCTATATAGCTCCTCCCCTAACTGCCATCTCCCAGTCATTCTCTTGCAGCTCTCGACAAGGGAAGTAGCTAGAGAGATGTGGTGCATTAATGTAGTTTATCTTAAATCAAAAGTTTGTTATTTTCAAATGGTACCGGAGTTGTACTATTTTAGCCTCAGGGAGAAAGTTGAAGAATAGTCTGCCTGTGGTATTTGATCTTAGCAGGTTGCAACTAAGATCCATTGCTGTTCTCACACATAACTGAAGAGATGGGTAACTTCAGCTGGGGGAATAGCGTGCAGGGTCTCCTGCTCTGAGGTATGTGCAGTTTTAAATTTTTCTAGAGAAATGAATATGCTAGAAAATGCTGACAATACCGGATTTATTTAAGGTAAGCCTGATTAGTGATTTAATAACTACTAGTATGCTTGCTGTAAAGGGTAATATTTTTATTATTTACTCACATTACTGTATAGATATAACGTTTGCTTGAAGTGTATAAACGTTTATTACATATTGGTGATAAAACTTTATTCTGGGGCCCAGTTTTTTTCCACATGGCTGTCTAGATTTTGCCTAGGGATAGTTTTTTTTTTTTTTAAGGCCCTCTCACTGTGAGTACAGGTTGGGAGGGGCCTATTTTCGTGCCCAAATTGCGCATTAGTTTTTGCAGATTGAGACATCAAGCTTCCCTGAAGGAGTCCCCTGAACATTTAGGACCTCTCTAAAGGGTTTTTGTGCCTTCCAAAGCTGTTGTATGGGCAGGTAGGGCCACAGTAGAGCTGTGGCAGTTTGTTGTGACTGTTTAAAAACGTATATATCGTTTTTTTGATCCGGTTTTGAAACTAAGGGGTTAATCATCCATTTGCAAGTGGGTGCAATGCTCTTTCAGCCTATTATACACACTGTAAAAATTTTGTAAGATTTATTGCTTTTTTCACTGTTTTGCAGTTTCTGTGTTTGTTTTTTTCTCTTAAAGGCACAGTACCGGTTTTATTTTTTGCTTGTTCAGTTATTAAAGTGTTTTCCAAGCCTGCTGGTCTCATTACTAGTCTGTTTAAACATGTCTGACATAGAGGAAACTCATTGTTCATTATGTTTAGAAGCCATTGTGGAACCCCCTCTTAGAATGTGTACCAAATGCACTGATTTTACTATAGATTACAAAGACCATATTCTGGCTTTAAAAAATTTATCACCAGAAGAAATTGACAAGGAGGAAGTTATGCAGTCTAACTCTGACCACGTGTCAGATCCTATAAATCCCGCTCAGGGGACGCCTAGTACATCTAGCGCGCCCATTGCGTATACCTTGCAAGACATGGCGGCAGTTATGAATCATACCCTTACAGAGGTATTATCTAAACTGCCAGGATTGCAAGGAAAGCGAGACAGCTCTGGGACTAGAATAAATACAGAGCTCTCTGACGCTTTAGTAGCTATGTCTGATACACCCTCACATTATACTGAAGCTGAAGCAGGGGAGCTTCAATCTGTGGATGATTTTTCTGATTCAGGGAAGATTCTTCAATCTGATTCTGATATGTCTACATTTAAATGTAAGCTTGAACACCGCGTATTGCTCAGGGAGGTTTTAGCAACTCTGGACGACTGTGACACTATTGTAGTCCCAGAGAAATTATGTAGATTGGATAAATACTATGCAGTACCTACTTACACTGATGTTTTTCCAATCCCTAAAAGGTTTTCTGAAATTATTACTAAGGAATGGGATAGACCAGGTGTACCATTCTCTCCCCCTCCTGTTTTTAAAAAGATGTTTCCTATAGACGCTGCTACACGGGACTTATTGCAGACGGTCCCTAAGGTGGAGGGAGCAGTTTCTACTCTAGCTAAGCGTACCACTATCCCTGTCGAGGACAGTTGTGCTTTTCTAGATCCAATGGATAAAAAAATTAGAGGGTTACCATAAGAAAAATTTTATTCAACAAGGTTTTATTCTCCAGCCTCTTGCATGCATTGCCCCAGTCACTGCTGCTGCGGCTTTCTGGTTTGAGTCCCTAGAGGAGGCTCTACAGGTTGAAACCCTGTTGGAAGATATTATTGACAAGCTTAGGACCCTTAAGCTAGCCAATTCATTTGTTTCTGAGGCCGTTGTTCATTTAACCAAGCTAACGGCTAAAAATTCAGGTTTTACTATTCAGGCACGTAGGGTGCTATGGCTTAAATCCTGGTCAGCTGACGTGACTTCAAAGTCTAAACTTCTCAACATTCCCTTCAAAGGTCAGACCCTATTCGGGCCTGGACTGAAGGAGATCATTTCTGACATCACTGGAGGAAAAGGTCATGCCTTTCCTCAAGACAGGTCCAAGAAATTAAGGACCAAACAGTCTAGTTTTCGGCCCTTTCGAAACTTCAAGAGTGGCGCAGCTTCAACTTCCTCTAACACAAAACAAGAGGGAACTTTTGCCCAGTCTAAGCCGGTCTGGAGACCTAACCAGGCTTGGAACAAGGGGAAACAGGCCAAAAAGCCTGCTGCTGCCTCTAAGACTGCATGAAGGAGAATCCCCCAATCCGGACACGGATATAGTAGGGGGCAGACTCTCTCTCTCTTCGCCCAGGCTTGGGCAAGAGATGTCCAGGATCCCTGGGCATTGGAAATTGTGTCCAAGGGTTATCTTCTGGAATTCAAAACCTCTCCCCCAAAAGGGAGATTTCATCTCTCACTTTTATCTGCAAATCAGATAGAGAGAGGCATTCTTACATTGTGTTCAAGACCTCCTAATTATGGGAGTGATCCCAGTTCCGCCTGAGGAACAGGGTCAGGGCTTCTATTCAAATCTGTTTGTAGTTCCCAAGAAAGAGGGAACATTCAGACCAATCTTAGATCTCAAGATCTTAAACAAATTTCTCAGAGTTCCATCCTTCAAGATGGAGACTATTCGAACCATCCTTCCTATGATCCAGGAGGGTCAATATATGACTACCGTAGACCTAAAGGATGCTTATCTTCACATCCCGATACACAAAGATAAAAGATAATCGTTTTCTCAGGTTTGCCTTTCTAGAAAGGCACTACCAGTTTGTGGCTCTTCCCTTCGGGTTGGCCACGGCACCATGAATCTCTTTACAAAGGTTCTAGGGTCCCTTCTAGCGGTCCTAAGGCCGTGGGGTATAGCAGTAAGCCCCTTACTTAGACGACATTGTTGCCAGGTCCCACACGGACATTGTTCTGACATTTCTGAGGTCCCATGGGTGGAAGGTGAACGAAGGAAAGAGTTCTCTATCACCACTAACAAAAGTTTCATTCCTAGGGACTGATAGATTCGGTAGAAATGAAGATTTACCTAACGAAGGCCAGATTGTCAAAACTCCTAGACTCTTGCCGTGTTCTTTATTCCACTTCTCGTCCTTCAGTGGCTCAGTGTATGGAAGTAATCGGTTTAATGGTAGCGGCAATGGACATAGTACCGTTTGCCCGCCTACATCTCAGACCGCTGCAACTTTGCATGCTCAGTCAGTGGAATGGGGATTACACAGATTTGTCCCCTCTACTAAATCTGGATCAAGAAACCAGGGATTCTCTTCTCTGGTGGCTATCTCAGGTCCATCTGTCCAAGGGGATGAGCTTCCGCAGGCCAGATTGGACTATAGTAACGACAGATGCCAGCCTTCTGGGCTGGGTTGCAGTCTGGAACTCCCTGAAGGCTCAGGGCTCGTGGACTCGGGAGGAGGCTCTCCTTCCAATAAACATTCTGGAATTAAGAGCGATATTCAATGCTCTTCAGGCTTGGCCTCAGCTAGCTGCGGTCAGGTTCATCAGATTTCAGTCGGACAACATCACGACTGTAGCCTATATCAACCATCAGGGGGGAACAAGGAGCCCCCTGGCAATGTTGGAGGTTTCAAAGATAATTCTATGGGCAGAGGTTCACTCTTGCCATCTCTCGGCTATCCATATCCCAGGAGTAGAGAACTGGGAGGCGGATTTATCCATATCCCAGGAGTAGAGAACTGGGAGGCGGATTTTGTAAGTCGGCAGACTTTTCATCCGGGGGAGTGGAAACTCCATCCGGAGGTATTTGCCCAGCTGATTCAACTATGGGGCAAACCAGAACTAGATCTCATGGTGTCTCATCAGAACGCCAAACTTCCCTGTTACGGGTCCAGGTCAAGGGATCCCCAGGCAGCGCTGATAGATGCTCTAGCAGCGCCCTGGTCCTTCAACCTGGCTTATGTGTTTCCACCGTTTCCTTTGCTCCCTCGGCTGATTGCCAAGATTAAGCAGGAGAGAGCTTCAGTGATTTTGATAGCTCCTGCATGGCCACGCAGGACTTGGTACGCAGATCTTGTGGACATGTCATCCTTTCCACCATGGACTCTGCCGCTGAGGCAGGACCTTCTACTTCAAGGTCCCTTCAACCATCCAAATCTAATTTCTCTGCGTCTGACTGCTTGGAGATTGAACGCTTGATTTTATCAAAGCGTGGTTTTTCCGAGTCGGTCATTGATACCTTAATTCAGGCTCGAAAGCCTGTTACCAGGAAAATCTATCATAAGATATGGTGTAAATATCTTCATTGGTGTGAATCCAAGGGTTACTCATGGAGTAAAGTCAGGATTCCCAGGATATTGTCTTTTCTCCAAGAAGGATTGGAGATAGGCTTGTCAGCTAGTTCTTTAAAGGGACAGATTTCTGCTCTGTCTATTCTTTTGCACAAGCGTCTGGCGGATGTTTCAGGCGTTTTGTCAGGCTTTATTTAGAATCAAGCCTGTGTTTAAACCTGTTGCTCCGCCATGGAGTTTAAATTTAGTTCTTAAAGTTCTTCAAGGGGCTCAGTTTGAACCTCTGCATTCCATAGATATCAAACTTTTATCTTGGAAAGTTATGTTCTTGGTAGCTATCTCTTCGGCTCGAAGAGTTTCAGAGTTATCTGCCTTGCAGTGCGATTCTCCTTATCTGATCTTCCATGCAGATAAGGTAGTGTTGCGTACCAAACCTGGGTTTCTTCCTAAGGTGGTATCTAATAAGAATATCAATCAGGAGATTGTTGTTCCGTCATTGTGCCCTAATCCTTCTTCAAAGAAGGAACGTCTATTACACAATCTTGACGTGGTTCGTGCTTTAAAGTTTTATTTACAAGCTACTAAAGATTTTCGTCAAACATCTGCTTTGTTTGTTGTCTACTCTGGACAGAGGAAAGGCCAAAAGGCTTCTGCAACTTCTCTTTCCTTTTGGTTAAGAAGTATAATCCGCTTAGCTTATGAGACTGCTGGCTAGCAGCCACCTGTAAGAATTACAGCTCATTCCACTAGAGCAGTGGCTTCCACATGGGCTTTTAAAAATGAGGCTTCTGTTGAACAGATTTGTAAGGCGGCGACTTGGTCTTCACTCCATACTTTTTCAAAATTCTACAAATTTGATACTTTTGCTTCTTCGGAGGCTATTTTTGGGAGAAAGTTCTTACAGGCACTGGTGCCTTCCGTTTAAGCACCTACCTTGTCCCTCCCTTCATCCGTGTCCTATAACTTTGGTATTGGTATCCCACAAGTAATGGATGAATCCGTGGACTGGATACACCTTACAAGAGAAAACAAAATTTATGCTTACCTGATAAATTTATTTCTCTTGTGGTGTATCCAGTCCACGGCCCGCCCTGTCATTTTAAGGCAGGTGTTTTTTAAATTTTTAAACTACAGTCACCACTGCACCCTATAGTTTCTCCTCCTTTCTCTTGCTTGTCTTCGGTCGAATGACTGGGAGGTGGCAGTTAGGGGAGGAGCTATATAGACAGCTCTGCTGTGGGTGATCCTCTTGCAGCTTCCTGTTGGGAAGGAGAATATCCCACAAGTAATGGATGAATCCGTGGACTGGATAAACCACAAGAGAAATAAATTTATCAGGTAAGCATAAATTTTGTTTTTGTTTTTTGGGGGGGGGGATCAGGCAGGTTAGGAGGGAACCTACACTGCAGCAAATATATTAAACGTTTTTTTGTTTATTTTCATACTGGCAGACTTTCTGCCAGTACTTAAGATGGCGGTGACAATTGTAAGGTGGGGGAGGGAAA
Organism: Bombina bombina; assembly: GCF_027579735.1. Lineage (NCBI taxonomy): Eukaryota > Metazoa > Chordata > Amphibia > Anura > Bombinatoridae > Bombina > Bombina bombina. The sequence goes on along the minus strand of NC_069500.1, from coordinate 795,891,611 downwards.
AGAGCTGTTTAAGGGGGGTCAGGGGATGGGATGTGTAAGGTGGGAGGCTGATCTCTACACTAAAGCTAAAATTAACCCTACAAGCTACCTAATTAACCCCTTCACTGCTGGGCATAAGTTTGGTGCGCAGTGGCTTTTAGCGGCCTAATTGCCAAAAAGCAATGCCAAAGCATACATGTCTATTTCTTAACAAAGGGGATCCCAGAGAAACATTTACAACCATTTTGTGCCATAATTACACAAGCTGTTTGTAAATAATTTCAGTGAGAAACCTAAAATTGTGAAAATTTACCTTTTTTTTTTTTTTTTTTTTTTTTCTTTTTTTCTTTGATTGCATTTGGCGGTGAAATGGTGGCGTGAAATATACCAAAATGGGCCTAGAACAATACTTTGGGTTGTCTACTAAAAAAAAAAAATATATTTTTGTTAGCGGTTTAAATGTAGTGATGGCAAAAACGCTAAAAATGTTTTTGTCTGAAATGCCCGGTCCTTAAGGGGTTAAAGGACGATTTTTTTTCTGATGATCATGACTCTGTAGCAGAACAAGACTCAGATTCATCCTCTCGTGTTTAAATTGGAACATTAATTAAATCGACAGTCTACACCAGAATTTTTTTATTGTTTAAAAAGATGGATAATCCCTTTTATTACCCATTCCCCAGTTTTGTATAACCAACAGTTACATCAATACACTTTTTACCTTTTTGTTATTATCTTGTATCTGAGCCTCTGCAGACTGCCCCCTTATTTCAGTTATTTTGACAGACTTGCATTTTAGCAAATCAGTGCTGACTTCTAGGTAACTCCACGTGCGTGATAACAATGTTATCTATATGGCACACATGAACTAATGCCGTCTAGTTGTGAAAAATTTCAAAATGCTTTTAGATAAGAGGCGGCCTTCAAGGGCTAAGAAATTAGCATATGAGCCTACCTAGGTTTAGCTTTCAAGTAAGAATACCAAGAGAACAAAGCAAAATTGATTATAAAAGTAAATTGGAAAGTTGTTTAAAATTACATGCCCTATCATGAAAGTTTTTTTTTTATTTTTGACTGGACACTTTTTACCTTGTATCTAAGCCTCTTATCTCAGTTCTTTTGACTGGCAATCATTTTGTCGAATTAGTACTGCACACAATGTTAACTAAGTCATATATGAACTAGCGCTGTCTAGCTGTGAAAAACTGTCAAAATGCAGTGAAATAAGAGGTGGCTTTCAAGGGCTTAGAAATTAGCATATGAGCTTACCTAGATTTAGCTTTCTACTAAGAATACCATGAAAACAAAGCAAATTTGATGATAAAAGTAAATTGGAAAGTTGTTTAAAATTTCATGCCCTATCTGAATCCTGAAAGTTTAATTTCTAATTGACTTTTTTTTTTTAAATAAATTAAAAAAAAATAAAAATAAATATGTAAGGATAATCAAGATTCTAAACCTGCTGAGGATGTCGGTTAAGCAATTGGATCTAACTTTTCAGCATACTTCTAAGACTCCTGAAGTCATTCCATAGGCCATTTACTAAAATAATTTTCAAGGAATGAACTAGACTGCTTATTCCTTTATAATCTGCTTCAAAGTTTTTTTAAAAAAAGTTTCCTTTACCGTCCCCTAATTTGAAACTTTGGGAGACTATTACTAAGGTAGACGGAGCTATTTCTACCTTGGTGAAGCATTCTACAATTCCCTTGGAAGACTGTGTACTACTTTCAAAGATCCTATGGACTGTAAATTAGTCATACAACCAATACTAATAGTGAGTTTTGTATTGCAGCAACTACCCTGTGATGTGATAATCTGTCTTATCACAATTCTGTTGATGCTTTAGATGAATCTTCTCAATCTCGTTTATCTGATTTTGTCGGCTAACACATTCATCTGTGATGCAATTGTGGACAACACTTGTACCAAACTTCAGTCTTCCGTAGATCTCTGAATGGAAGTTCTGGGTCTGATTGCGTCGTCAGATGCCATTCAGTTTCCTCTGTTTTACGTGGCACCTATTCAACTTTGATAATGAACTGAATACGTCACAGATTGGAACTGACCAATAGCAAAGCATGAGAATACATTTAAAAATGGATCCCACAGCATGGATGGAATATACTCCTTGGAAAAAGCTGCACTATGAGCAGTGAAACGTACGTCGGAGAGTTTAAAGGTTGGACAAGGAGAGGGCAGAGGATTATATCTGGCACACAGGATTTGGCAGTGAGTTTATTTGCACTTGTAACATTATATCCGAAAACACACTTTCTCAGTTTCTACTTATACCCGAGTTGCTGTTTTTTATACCTCCTTATATATGTATGATATATTTTATTGTTTTTTTAATAAATATCATCTGTTCCTGTTCCGTGCCATAGGATTGATTTTCATGCTTTATTTTCTCAGCTGGATTGTAGCTCTGAAGATTGTGAGTATTCCAGCAACCAGATTTCTTATCCTCTGAGGAAAAAAAGAGCAAGACTTATAAGGCAGTATAGTATGTAAACTGTATTTCTCCAACATTGGTGTGTCCGGTCCACGGCGTCATCCTTACTTGTGGGATATTCTCTTCCCCAACAGGAAATGGCAAAGAGTCCCAGAAAAGCTGGTCACATGGTCCCTCCTAGGCTCCGCCCACCCCAGTCATTCTCTTTGCCGTTGCACAGGCAACATCTCCACGGAGATGGTTAAGAGTTTTCTCTTGTTAAGTGTATCCAGTCCACGGATCATCCATTACTTATGGAATATATTCTCCTTCCCAACAGGAAGCTGCAAGAGTCCACCCACAGCAAAGCTGCTATATAGCTCCTCCCCTAACTGCCATATTCAGTCATTCTCTTGCAAGCCTCAACATAGATAGGAGGTTGTGAGAGTCTGTGGTGCTTTCTACTTAGTTTATTCTTCAATCAAAAGTTTGTTATTTTTAAATGGCACCGGAGTGTGCTGTTTATCTCAGGCAGTATTTGGAAGAAGAATCTGCCTGCGTTTTTTTATGATCTTAGCAGACGTAACTAAGATCCATTTGCTGTTCTCACACATTCTGAGGAGTGAGGTACTTCAGAGGGGGAATGGCGTGCAGGTTTTCCTGCAGATAAGGTATGTGCAGTAAAATATTTTTCTAGGAATGGAATTGACTAAGAAAATACTGCTGATACCGAAGTAATGTAAGTAAAGCCTTAAATGCAGCGATAGCGACTGGTATCAGGCTTATTAATAGAGATACATACTCTTGTAAAAATGTGTTTTAAAACGTTTGCTGGCATGTTTAATCGTTTTTTAACATATGTTTGGTGATAAAACTTATTGGGGCCTAAGTTTTTTCCACATGGCTGGCTTAAATTTTGCATAGAAACAATTTCCACTGTTATAGTATAAAAGTTACAGTTGGTGCAGTTAAAATTACAAACAGTGACATTCAGCTTCCCTCAGCAGTCCCCTGCATGCTATAGGACATCTCTGAAGGGCTCAAAAGGGCTTCAAAAGTAGGAGCTGTTATGACTGTTTAAAACATATTTTTCGTTTTGTTAATCTGTTTTTTGTATTAAGGGGTTAATCATCCATTTGCAAGTGGGTGCAATGCTCTGCTAACTTGTTACATACACTGTAATAATTTTGTTAGTTTAACTAACTGCCTTTTTTTCACTGTTATTTCAAATTTTGGCAAAATTTGTTTCTCTTAAAGGCACAGTAACGTTTTATATATTTGCTTGTTAACTTGATTTAAAGTGTTTTCCAAGCTTACTAGTCTCATTATTAGTCTGTTCTAACATGTCTGACATAGAGGAAGCTCTGTGTTCATTATGTTTTAAAGCCATGGTGGAACCCCATCTTAGAATGTGTACCAGATGTACTGATTTCATGTTAAACAATAAAGATCATTTTTTGTCTTTAAAAACATTATCACCAGAGGATTCTGTTGTGGGGGTAGTTATGCCGACTAACTCTCCCCACGTGTCAGACCTTTTGACTCCCGCTTTAGGGACTCACGCTCAAATGGCGCCAAGTACATCAAGGGCACCCATAGCGTTTCTTTACCAGGGTATTCTGTCGAGGGGAAAGTTATGCCGACTAACTCTCCCCACGTGTCAGACCCTTCGACTCCCGCTTCAGGGACTCACGCTCAAATGGCGCCAAGTACATCAAGGGCGCCCATAGCGTTTATTTTACAAGACATGGCAAAGGTGGTGAATAATATTCTGGCAGCAGTATTAGTCAGACTACCTGAAATTAAAGGAAAGCAGTTAGCTCTGGGGGTAGATACAGAGCATACAGACGCTTTAAGAACCATGTATGATACTACCTCACAATATGCTTAGTCTGTGGGTGATTTTTTTTTTTGACTCAGGGAAGATGATTTAACCTGATTCTGATATTTCTACATTTAAAATTTATGCTTGAGAACCTCCACTTGTTGCTCAGGGAGGCTTTGGCTGCTCTGAATGAATGTGTACAATCGCAGGGCCAGAGAAATTGTGTAGACTGGATAAATAATATGCAGTGCCGGTGTGTACTGATGTTTTTCCAATACCTAAAGAGGTTTACTAAAATTTTTTTTAATAAGGAATGGGATAGACCAGGTGTGCCGTTCTCTTCCCCTCCTATTTTTTAGAAGAATGTTTTCTAATAGTTACCACCACACGGGACTTCTGGCAGACAGTTCCTAAGGTGGAGAGAAGAGTTTCTACTCTAGCTAAGCGTACCACTACCTCTGACAAGGACAGTTGTGCTTTTTAGATCCAATGGATAAAAAATGTTTATTCAACAGGGTTTTATCCTGCAGCCCCTTGCATACATTGCTTCTGTCACTGCTGCTGCGGCGTTCTGGGTTGATGAGGCTTTACAGTTAAGCGACTCCATTGGATGAAAATATTTGACAAGCTTATGCTAGCCAATTCCTTTGTTTTCTGATGCCTTGTTCATTTGACTAGACTAACGGCTAAGAATTCTGTTTTTTACTATACTGGCGCGCAGAGCGCTATGGCTTATATCATGGTCAGCTGTCGTGACTTTAATAAATAAGCTACTTAACTTCCCTTCAAGGGGCAGACCCTATTCGGGCCTGGTTTGAAGGAGATTATTGCTTATATCACTGGAGGAAAAGGTCATGCCCTTCCTCAGGATAGGTCTAAATCAAGGGCAAAAAAAAAAAAAAAGGCTAATTTTCGTACCTTTTAAAAACTTCAGGGCAGGTGTGGCATCCTCTTCCTCCAAGGCAAAACAAGAGGGAATTTTTGCTCAGTCCAAGGCGGTCTGGAGACAATCGGACCTGGAACAAAGATAAGCAGGCCAAGGAGCCTGCTGCTGCCTCTAAGGCAGCATGAAAGAACAGACCCCTATCCGGTAACGGATCCTATAGGGGGCAGACTTTCATTCTTTGCCCAGGCGTGGGCAAGAGATGCCCAGGATCCCTAGGCATTGGAATTTATATCCCAGAGATATCTTCTGGATTTCAAAGATTCCCCCCCCAAAAAAGGGGAGATTTCGCCTTTCACAATTATCTGCAAACCAGATAAAGAAGGAGGCATTCTTACGTTGTGTACGAGATCCATCCAGTTCCAAGAGAGGAACAGGGACAGAGTTTTTACTCAAATCTGTTTGTGGTTCCCAAGGAGAGGGAACCTTCAGACCTATTTTGGATCTAAAGATCTTAAACAAATTCCTCAGAATTCCGTCATTTAAGATGGAAACTATTCGTACCATCTTAACTATGATCCAGGAGAGTCAATAGAGGACTACAATGGATTTGAAGGATGCTTATCCTCACATTGTGATGCATAAAGATCACCATCGTTTTTCAGGTTTGCCTTTCTAGACAGGCATTACCAGTTTGTAGCTCTTTCCTTTGGGATATCTACAGCCCCAAGAATCTTTATGGAGGTTCTGGGGTCGCTTTGGCGGTCCTTAGACCGCGGGGCATAGAAGTGGCCCCTTATTTAGACGACATCCTGATACAGGCGTCAAACATCCAAATTGCCCAGTCTCATACGGACGTAGTACTGGCATTTCTGAGATCACATGGGTGGAAAGTGAACAAGGAAAGAGTTCTCTATCCCCAATCTCAAGGGTTTCCCTCCTAGGGACTCTGATAGATTCTGTAGAAATGAAAATTTACCTGACGGAGTCCAGGTTGTCAAAGTTTCTAAATTTCTGCCGTGTTTTTTTCATCCCATCCGCGCCCTTCGGTGGCTCAGTACATGAATGAAATCGGCTTAATGGTAGCGGCAAGGGACATAGTACCGTTTGCACGTCTACATTTCAGACCGCTGCAACTATGCATGCTCAGTCAGAGGAACGGGGATTACACAGATTTGTCCCCCTGTTAAACCTGGACCAAGAGACCAGAGATTCTCTTCTCTGGTGACTATGTCGGGTCCATCTATCCAAGGGTATGACCTTCCGCAGGTCAGTTGGGACAATTGTTACAATAGATGCCAGCCTTTTAGGTTGGGATGCAGTCTGGAACTCCCTGAAGGCTCAGGGATAGTGGACTTAGGAGGAGACCCTCCTTCTAATAAATATTCTGGAACTGGGAGTGATATTCCATGCTCTTCAGACTTGGCCTCAGTTAGCAACTCTGAGGTACATCATACTCAGTCGGACAATATACACGACTGTGGCTTACATCAGCCATCAAGGGGGAACAGAAGTTCCCTAGCGATGTTAGAAGTCTTACAATAATTTACTGGACAGAGACTCACTCTTGTCTATCAGCTATCCATATCCCAGGTGTTGAGAACTGGGAGGTGGATTTTCTAAGTCGTCAGACTTTTCTTCCGGGGGAGTGGGATTTCCTCCGGAGGTCAAGACCAAGCAGGAGAGGGCTTTGGTGTTTTTGACAGCGCCTGCGTAGCCACGCAGGACCTGGTATGCAGATCTGGTGGACATGTCATCCTTTCCATCACGGTCTCTGCTTCAGAGACAGATCCCTCTACCTCAGGGTCCTTTCAACCATCTAAATAGAATCAATCTGAGATGGACTGCCTGGAGACTGAACGCTTGATGTTATCAAAGCATGGCTTCTCCGAGTCAGTCATTGATACCTTAATACAGACATGAAAGCCTGTCTCTAGGAAAATTGAACATAGATATGGTGTAAATATCTGATTGTTATGAATCCAAGGGTTACTCATGGAGTAAAGTCTGGATTCCCAGGATATTATCTTTTCTCCAAGATGTTTTTGAGAAAAGGGTTGTCAGCTAATTCCTTAAAAGGGGACAGATTTTTACTCTGTCTATTTTTTTGCACAAGCGTCTGGCAGGTATTCTAGACGTTCAGGCATTTGGTCAGGCTTTGGTTAGATCCAAGCCTGTGTTTAAAACTGTTGCTCCGCCATGGAGCTTAAACCTGATTCTTAAGGTTCTTCAAGAAGTTCCGTTTGAACCTTTTTTGTTCCATAGATATCAATCTTTATCTTGGAAAGTTCCTTTTGGGTAGCTAATTCCTCGACTCGTAGAGTCTCCAAGTTATCTGTGTTACAATGTGATTCTCCTTATCTGGTCCTTCGTACGGATAAGGTAGTCCTGCGTACCAACCTGGGTTTTTTCCTAAGGTGGTATCTAACAAGTACATCACTCAAGAGATAGTTGTTCCATGCTTGTATCCTAATCCTTCCTCAAAGAAGGAACGTCTATTACACAATATTGGACGTGGTTTGTGCTTTAAAGTTTTACTTACAAGCTACTACAGTTTTCATCAAACGTTCACCTTGTTTGTTGTCTATTCTGGACAGAGGAGAGGTCAAAAGACTTCAGCAGCCTCTCTGTCTTTTTGGTTAAAAAGCATAATTCATTTAGCTTATGAGACTGCTGGACAGCAGCCTCCTTAAGGGATTACAGCTCATTCTACTAGAGCTGTGGTTTTCACTTGGGCCTTTTTTAAATGTGGCTTCTGTTGAACAGATTTACAAGACGGAGTCTTGGTCTGTGCTTCATACTTTTTCAAATTTAACAAATTTGATACCTTGCTTCTTCGGAGGCTATTTTTGGGAGAAAGGGTTTTTTACAGGCAGTGGTAACTTCCGTTTAAGTACCTGCCTTGTCCCTCCCATCATCCGTGTACTTTAGCTTTGGTATTGGTATTCCATAAGTAATGGATGATCCGTGGACTGGATACACTTAACAAGAGAAAACATAATTTATGCTTACCTGATAAATTTATTTCTCTTGTAGTGTATCCAGTCCACGGCCCGCCCTGTCACTTTAAGGCAGGTAATTTTTTCATTTGAACTACAGTCACCACTGCACCCTATGGTTTTTCCTTTCTCTGCATGTTTTCGGTCGAATGACTGAATATGGCAGTTAGGGGAGGAGCTATATAGCAGCTTTGCTGTGGGTGGACTCTTGCAGCTTCCTGTTGGGAAGGAGAATATATTCCATAAGTAATGGATGATCCGTGGACTGGATACACTACAAGAGAAATAAATTTATCAGGTAAGCATAAATTATGTTTTTTTGGTGTTTAAATGTAGTTTTTATTCTTCTATCAAGTGTTTGTTATTTTAAAATAGTGCTGGTATGTACTATTTACTCTGAAACAGAAAAGGATGAAGATTTCTGTTTGTAAGAGGAAGATGATTTTAGCAGACAGTAACTAAAATCGGTTGCCGTTTCCACATAGGACTGTTGAGATGAAGTAACTTCAGTTGGGGGAAACAGTTAGCAGACTTTTCTGCTTAAGGTATGACTAGCCATATTTCTAACAAGACTGTGTAATGCTGGAAGGCTGTCATTTCCCCTCATGGGGACCGGTAAGCCATTTTCTTAGTCAAACAAACAGAATAAAGGGCTTATTATGGGCTAAAAAACTGGTAGACATTTTTATGGGCTAAATCGATTGCTTTATTTGTGCATATTATTCAGATTTAGGCTAACATTTGACATTTATAATCTTGGGGAACGCTTATAAAACGGCAGGCACTGTATTGGACACCTTTTTCAGTCAGGGGGCCTCATTTTCGCGCCATTAATGCGCAGTTGTTTTTTGAGAGCAGGGCATGCAGATGCATGTGTGAGGATCTAAGAATCTCTGAAAAAGCTTTTAGAAGGCGTCATTTGGTATCGTATTCCCCTCAGGGCTTGGTTGGGTCTTAGCAAAGACTATAGCTGGGACTGTATAGGGGTTAAATTGAAAAACGGCTCCGGTTCCGTTATTTTAAGGGTTAAATCTCTGAAATTTGGTGTGCAATACTTTTAAGGCTTTAAGACAATGTGGTGAAATTTTGGTAATTTTTGAACAATTCCTTCATACTTTTTCACATATTCAGTAATAAAGTGTTTTCTGTTTGAAATTTAAAGTGACAGTAACGGTTTTATTTTAAAACGTTTTTTTGTGCTTTGTTGACAAGTTTAAGCCTGTTTAACATGTCTGTACCTTCAGATAAGCTATGTTCTATATGTATGAAAGCCAATGTGTCTCCCCATTTAAATTTGTGATAATTGTGCCATAGCGTCCAAACAAAGTAAGGACAGTACTGCCACAGATAATGATATTGCCCAAGATGATTCCTCAAATGAGGGGAGTAAACATGATACTACATCATCTCCTACTGTGTCTACACCAGTTTTGCCCATGCAGGAGGCCCCTAGTACATCTAGTGCGCCAATACTTATTACCATGCAACAATTAACGGCTGTATTGGATAACTCCATAGCAAATCTTTTATCCAAAATGCCTACTTATCAGAGAAAGCGCGATTGCTCTGTTTTAAACACTGAAGAGCAAGAGGGCGCTGATGATAATTGTTCTGTCATACCCTCACACCAATCTGAAGGGGCCATGAGGGAGGTTTTGTCTGATGGAGAAATTTCAGATTCAGGAAAAATTTCTCATCAAGCTGAACCTGATGTTGTGACATTTAAATTTAAATTAGAACATCTCCGTGCACTGCTTAAGGAGGTGTTATCTACTCTGGATGATTGTGACAATTTGGTCATTCCAGAGAAATTATGCAAGATGGACAGGTTCCTAGAGGTTCCGGTGCCCCCCGACGCTTTTCCTATACCCAAGCGGGTGGCGGACATAGTAAATAAGGAGTGGGAAAAACCCGGCATACCTTTTGTTCCTCCCCCTATATTTAAGAAATTATTTCCTATGGTCGACCCCAGAAAGGACTTATGGCAGACAGTCCCCAAGGTCGAGGGGGCAGTTTCTACTCTAAACAAACGCACTACTATTCCTATTGAAGATCGTTGTGCTTTCAAAGATCCTATGGATAAAAAATTGGAAGGTTTGCTTAAAAAGATTTTTGTACAGCAAGGCTACCTTCTACAACCAATTTCATGCATTGTTCCTGTCACTACAGCAGCGTGGTTCTGGTTCGAGGAACTAGAAAAGTCGCTCAGTAGAGAAACTCCATATGAGGAGGTTATGGACAGAGTTCACGCACTTAAATTGGCTAACTCTTTTATTTTAGATGCCGCTTTGCAGTTAGCAAGATTAGCGGCGAAAAATTCAGGGTTTGCTATCGTGGCGCGCAGAGTGCTTTGGCTAAAGTCTTGGTCAGCGGATGTGTCATCCAAGACAAAATTGCTTAACATCCCTTTCAAAGGTAAAACTTTATTTGGACCTGATTTGAAAGAGATTATTTCAGACATCACTGGGGGAAAGGGCCACGCCCTTCCACAGGATAGGTCTTTTAAGGCTAAAAATAAGCCTAATTTTCGTCCCTTTCGCAGAAATGGACCAGTCTCTAATTCTGCATCCTCTAAGCAAGAGGGTAATGCCTCACAACCCAAACCAGCCTGGAAACCAATGCAAGGCTGGAACAAGGGTAAGCAGGCCAAGAAGCCTGCCACTGCTAACAAAACAGCATGAAGGAGTAGCCCCCGAACCGGGACCGGATCTGGTGGGGGGCAGACTCTCTCTCTTTGCTCAGGCTTGGGCAAGAGATGTTCAGGATCCTTGGGCGCTAGAAATAGTTTCTCAGGGTTATCTCCTGGAATTCAAGGAACTACCCCCAAGGGGAAGGTTCCACAAGTCTCACTTATCCTCAAACCAAATAAAGAGACAGGCATTCTTACATTGTGTAGAAGACCTGTTAAAGATGGGAGTGATACACCCAGTTCCAGTAAAGGAACAAGGTATGGGATTTTATTCCAATCTGTTCGTAGTTCCCAAAAAAGAGGGAACGTTCAGACCAATTTTGGATTTGAAGATCCTAAACAAATTTCTCAGGGTACCATCGTTCAAAATGGAAACTATTCGAACGATTCTACCTACCATCCAGGAAAGTCAATTTATGATTACCGTGGACCTAAAGGATGCGTACCTACATATTCCTATCCACAAAGAACATCATCAGTTCCTAAGGTTCGCTTTTCTGGACAAACATTACCAGTTTGTGGCTCTCCCATTCGGATTAGCCACTGCTCCAAGGATTTTCACAAAGGTGCTAGGGTCCCTTCTAGCGGTTCTAAGACCAAGGGGCATTGCATTAGTACCTTACTTGGACGACATTCTAATACAAGCGTCGTCCCTGTCAAAAGCAAAGGCTCATACGGACATCGTTCTAGCCTTTCTCACATCTCACGGATGGAAGGTGAACAAAGAAAAGAGTTCTCTGTCCCCGTCAACAAGAGTTCCCTTCTTGGGAACAATAATAGATTCCTTAGAAATGAGGATTTTTCTGACAGAGGTCAGAAAATCAAAACTTCTAAGCTCTTGTCAAGTGCTTCATTCTGTTCCTCGTCCTTCCATAGCGCAGTGCATGGAAGTAGTAGGATTGATGGTTGCAACAATGGACATAGTTCCTTTTGCACGAATTCATCTAAGACCATTACAACTGTGCATGCTCAGACAGTGGAATGGGGATTATACAGACTTGTCTCCAATGATTCAAGTAGATCAAAAGACCAGAGATTCACTCCGTTGGTGGCTGACCCTGGACCATCTGTCCCAGGGAATGAGCTTCCGCAGGCCAGAGTGGGTCATTGTCACGACCAACGCCAGTCTAGTGGGCTGGGGTGCGGTCTGGGAATCCCTGAAAGCTCAGGGTCTATGGTCTCGGGAAGAGTCTCTTCTCCCGATAAACATTCTGGAACTGAGAGCGATATTCAATGCTCTCAGAGCTTGGCCTCAACTAGCAAAGGCCAAATTCATAAGGTTCCAATCAGACAACATGACGACTGTTGCATATATCAATCATCAGGGGGGAACAAAGAGTTCCCTGGCGATGAAAGAAGTGACCAAAATAATTCAATGGGCGGAGGATCACTCCTGCCACTTGTCTGCGATCCACATCCCAGGAGTGGAAAATTGGGGGAGTGGGAACTCCATCCGGAAATCTTTGCCCAAATAACTCAATTATGGGGCATTCCAGACATGGATCTGATGGCGTCTCGTCAGAACTTCAAGGTTCCTTGCTACGGGTCCAGATCCAGGGATCCCAAGGCGACTCTAGTAGATGCACTAGTAGCACCTTGGACTTTCAACCTAGCTTACGTATTCCCACCGTTTCCTCTCATTCCCAGGCTGGTAGCCAGGATCAATCAGGAGAGGGCCTCGGTGATCTTGATAGCTCCTGCGTGGCCACGCAGGACTTGGTATGCAGACCTGGTGAATATGTCATCGGCTCCACCATGGAAGCTACCTTTGAGACAGGACCTTCTTGTTCAGGGTCCATTCGAACATCCAAATCTGGTTTCCCTCCAACTGACGGCTTGGAGATTGAACGCTTGATTCTATCAAAGCGTGGGTTTTCAGATTCTGTGATAGATAGTCTGGTTCAGGCCAGAAAACCTGTAACTAGAAAGATTTACCATAAAATATGGAAAAAATATATCTGTTGGTGTGAATCCAAAGGATTCCCATGGAATAAGATAAAAATTCCTAAGATTCTCTCCTTTCTACAAGAAGGTTTGGAGAAAGGATTATCTGCAAGTTCTCTAAAGGGACAGATCTCTGCTTTATCTGTCTTACTACACAAAAGACTGGCAGCTGTGCCAGATGTTCAAGCATTTGTTCAGGCTCTGGTTAGGATCAAG